>NC_061510.1:189123909-189233559 GCF_022539505.1 Lolium rigidum | reverse complement strand
TTGGATGGCATGCTACTTCATGCAAATACCCTATGCTCAATCGGGTACATCGACCAAGACGCAAGCCATGGAGACCAAGCCATTGGAGAGAGAGCTGGAAATGAAGAAGATGGAGCTACGGCGCCCCAGCCGGAACTTCCGCCCTCCGGGACCGGAACTTCCGGCCGGATGCCTCCCGGATGCTCTCAAGATGCTTCCCGGCGCCCGAGAAACGGGGTCCAGCCGGAACTTCCGCCCCCAAGGACCGGAACTTCCGCCCACGGAACTTCCGCCCAAGTTCCGCCCAAGTTCCGAAAGTCGTCGAAAACCTTCTTGGATGTTCTTTGCGGGACAATGGCGCATTTCGGAACAAGGCCGGAACTTGGCCGGAACTTCCGCCTCGACCGGAACTTCCGCCCCTCCGGACCGGAACTTCCGCCCCGACCGGAACTTCCGCCCATGATGACCGGAACTTCCGCCCCATCGAACTTCGACTACAATGACACTTTTAGTTGTAACTTATCCCTTCGCCCCACCTACTATATATAGCCTAGTTGGCTCGGATCCGAGATTAGACTTGATGTGAAATTAAACACGAGCTTAGCTCACCCTTGTGGGAACCCTACCTAGATCTATGATCTTGTACCCACCGGGCTCCTTATCGACTTGTCAAGATCTCTTTGGTGACTTCTACCGTTTGTTTGATCTTTTGCTTGCACTTCTACCTATTTGGTCTTTTGCTTGCACTTCCATCAACCTTCCGGTCTTTTCACCCTTCTAGATCTTGCGAGCTTCGATTGTCGATCTCTTTGCGGGACTTCTACCGGAAGGTCTTTTCTCGCAACCTCTATCGAGTAGGTGTATCGGGCCTACGAGGGAAAACCGGTTTGTGTGCGTGTGTGTGTTGTATCCCCACGATTCCCCCTCGCGTTCCTCGTGTTCATCGTGTTCATCCACCTACCCCCACGAGTTCCACCCAAATCCGTGAAGATCGGGCACATCCAAGGACTTAGTCCTCATCAGAAGCTAATGGAACATTATTAGGATCAACATTAGTCCTATCATTCGCAAGCATAGACATAATAGCATCAACCTTATCATTCAAGGAAGAGGATTCTTCAACAGAATTTACCTTCTTACCTTGTGGAGCTCTTTCAGTGTGCCATTCGAGTAATTAACCATCATATTATCAAGGTGCTTTGTTGCTTCACCAAGAGTGATGGACATAAAGGTACCTCCAGCAGCTGAATCCAATAAATTCCGCGAAGAAAAATTTAGTCCTGCATAGAAGGTTTGGATGATCATCCAAGTAGTCAGTCCATGGGTTGGGCAATTTTTAACCGAGAGATTTCATTCTTTCCCAAGCTTGAGCAACATGTTCATTATCCAATTGTTTAAAATTCATTATGCTACTCCTCAAAGATATAATTTTAGCGGGGGGATAATATCTACCAATAAAAGCATCCTTGCATTTAGTCCAGGAATCAATACTATTCTTAGGCGAGAGATAGCAACTAATCTTTAGCTCTTCCTCTTAATGAGAAAGGGAACAATTTTAATTTTATAATGTCACCATCTACATCTTTATACTTTTGCATTTCACATAGTTCAACAAAATTATTGAGATGGGCGAGCGACATCATCGGAACTAACACCGAGAAAATTGCTCTCGCATAACAAGATTTAGTAAAGCGAGGTTTAATTTCAAAGAATTCCACTTGTAGTAGCAGGTGGAGCAATAGGTGTGCATAAGAAATCATTATTATTTGTGCTAGTGAAGTCACACAACTTAGTATTTTCGGGGTTGGCCATTTTAGCAATAGTAAATAAAGCAAACTAGATAAAGTAAATGCAAGTAAACTAATTTTTTTGTGTTTTCGATATAGCAAACAAGACAGCAAATAAAGTAAAGCTAGCAACTAATTTTTTTGTGTTTTGATATAAGTGCAGCAAACAAAGTAGTAAATAAAATAAAGCAAGACAAAAACAAAGGTAAAGAGATTGAGAAGTGGAGACTCCCTTTGCAGCGTGTCTTGATCTCCCCGGCAACGGCGCCAGAAAAAGAGCTTGATGGCGTGTATTTCACACGTTCGTTGGGCAACCCCAAGAGGAAGGTATGATGCGCACAGCGGCAAGTTTTCCCTCAGAAAGAAACCAAGGTTTATCGAACCAGGAGGAGCCAAGAAGCACGTTGAAGGTTGATGGCGGGGGGATGTAGTGCGGCGCAACACCAGAGATTCCGGCGCCAACGTGGAACCTGCACAACACAACCAAAGTACTTTGCCCCAACGAAACAGTGAGGTTGTCAATCTCACCGGCTTGCTTGTAACAAAGGATTAACCGTATTGTGTGGAAGATGATTGTTTGCGAGAGAAAACGGTAAAAACAAGTATTGCGGCAGATTTGTATTTCGGTATTGAAGAATGGACCGGGGTCCACGGTTCACTAGAGGTGTCTCTCCCATAAGATAAAAGCATGTTGGGTGAACAAATTACAGTCGGGCAATTGACAAATAGAGAGAGCATAACAATGCACATACATGACATGATAAGTATAGTGAGATTTATTTGGGCATTACGACAAAGTACATAGACCGCCATCCAAGCTGCATCTATGCCTAAAAAGTCCACCTTCGAGGTTATCGTCCGAACCCCCTCCGGTATTAAGTTGCTAAACAACGAGACAATTGCATTAAGTATGGTGCGTAATATAATCAACAACTACATCCTCGGACATAGCGCCAATGTTTTATCCCTAGTGGCAACAGCACAACACAACCTTAGAACTTTACGTCACTTGTCCCAGGTGTCAATGCGGGCGTGAACCCACTATCGAGCATAAATACTCCCTCTTGGAGTTAAAAGTAAAAACTTGGCCAGAGCCTCTACTAGAAACGGAGAGCATGCAAGATCATAAACAACACATGTATAATAACTTGATAATTAACATGACATGGTATTCTCTATCCATCGGATCCCGACAAACACAACATAGAGTATTACGGATAGATGATCTTGATCATGTTAGGCAGCTCACAAGATCCAACAATGAAGCACAATGAGGAGAAGACAACCATCTAGCTACTTGCTATGGACCCATAGTCCGAGGGTGAACTACTCACTCATCACTCCGGAGGCGACCATGGCGGTGTAGAGTCCTCCGGGAGATGAATCCCCTCTCCGGCGGGGTGCCGGAGGAGATCTCCCGAGAATCCCCGAGATGGGATCGGCGGCGACGGCGTCTCGGTAAGGTTTTCCGTATCGTGGTTTTCGCATCGGGGGTTTCGCGACGGAGGCTTTAAGTAGGCGGAAGGGCGAGTCGGGGGCCGGACGAGGGGCCCACACTATAGGTCGGCGCGGCCAGGGCTTGGGCCGCGCCGCCTATAGCTTGGCCACCTCGTGGCCCCACTTCGTGTGTTCTTCGGTCTTCCGGAAGCTCCGGTGGAAAAATAGGGCCACTGGGTCTTCGTTTCGTCCAATTCCGAGAATATTTCGTTACTAGGATTTACGAAACCAAAAACACCGAGAAAACGAGAGCTGGCACTTCGGCATCTTGTTAATAGGTTAGTTCCAGAAAATGCACTAATATGACATAAAGTGTGCATAAAACATGTAGGTATCATCAATAATATGGCATAGAACATAAGAAATTATCGATACGTCGGAGACGTATCAGACAACATAACCCAGAAATATGACCTTATCTTTGCAAAATGTGCACTTCTCAAGATTACCATAGAGTTTGCTATCACGCAACACTTGCAAAACATGTCGAATATGTATAATATGATCAGATTCATTGCGGCTGTAGATTAATATGTCATCAGAATACACAACCACAAACTTGCCAATAAAATCACGCAAAACATGGTTCATCGAGTCTCATGAAAGTGCTAGGTGCATTAGTTAAACCAAAAGGCATTACTAACCACTCATACAAACCAAATTTTGTTTTAAAGGCGGTTTTCCACTCATCCCCTTCTTTCATCCTAATTTGATGATAACCACTACGCAAATCAATTTTAGTGAAAACAGCAACACCACTCAATTCATCTAGCATATCCTCTAAACGGGAATAGGATGACGATATCGAATAGTAATGTTGTTTATCGCTCTACAATCTACGCACATACGCCATGTACCATCTTTCTTAGGAACAAGAATAACGAGGAACAGCACAAGGACTAAGGCTTATGCGGATATAACCTTTGTCGAGTAGCGCTTGTACTTGCTTCCGTATCTCCTTCGTCTCTTCGGGATTCGTTCTATATGGCTCCCTATTGGGCGGCGATGCTCCGGGGATCAAGTCAATTTGATGCTCAATACCTCGCAATGGTGGAAGTCCTGCGGGTACCTCTTCCGGAAACACGTCGCTGAATTCCTGCAAAACATTAGAAACACCAAGAGGAAGAGGGGTCATGTCGTTAGAAACCAAAACCGTACCCATGTACATAAGCACAAGAGGCATGGCTGTAGGATCCTCACTAAATTCTCTCATGTCTTGTTTGGTGGCTAATGAGACTAAGGAATGCACTCTCTCACTTTTCGTTATATCACTCACGGCATTACAATTCTCTCGCATATCTATGGATGCATCCTCCAAGTTCACTTCAATCTTCTGACGAGACTCATTGACAATTTCTTGTGGTGACATAGAGCTGTAAGTTAATTTTCTTGCCCTTGAACTCCAAGTGATATGTATTGGCGCGGCCATTGTGTTGCACTGAACGGTCATAGAGCCATGGCCGGCCCAACGACAGGTGACAAACCGTCATAGGAACCACATCAAAGTCAATGGAATCCTTATACGGTCCAATCTCAAAATCAACACGCACCATGTGGCTCACCTTCATCTCACCATTATTGCTCAACCACTTGAATATAATATGGATGCGGGTGCGGTAGATACTTCGGTTTCAGCTTGGCACATAACTCTTTGCTTGCTAAATTGCGACAACTTCCGCCATCAATAATGACCTTGCAAGCTTTATCGGGACCAACTAGTGCCTTTGTTTGGAACAAATTACAGTAGTTGTGTAGATGCACTCGATTGCACATTAAGAACACGCTGCGAGACAACAATAGTTTGAGCTTCGGAAGGAAAGCATCAAAACCATCACTATCATAATCATCCTCATCACGGAGCATTTGGATCAACATCATCTCCGAGTTTCATACTCATTGTCCTCATTAATGATCATAACTTTGCGGTTAGGACAATCTCGCTTGAAGTGACCCTTGCCACCACATGTATGACAAGCCATATCGCGATTGCGCGCTGTCGACATGTTAGAACTAGTTCCACTTGCTGCAGGAGCGGGCTTCTTTGTGTTGGTAACACTAGAGACCGGCTTGCTAGACGAAGAAGGAACATCCGCAGGGCGCGATGACGGCGCCATGGAGGGCGGCGCGCGGGGTGTGTAACGCCCAGCGCCTGTAGCACGGCCCTTCATTTGTAGTTCTTCAGCCAACTGTGATTCAACTTCTCTTGCATGATGTAGCAACTCATTCATAGTAGCATAAGTGTGATGACGCACAATGCCCTTGATGTTAAATCTGAGACCATTCGAAATCTCGTAGTGTCATCTCAAGAGACTCACGGACACGGGCACGTTGCATAAGCATCTCCATCTCCATGTAGTAAGCATCAAGCTGTCAACACACCTTGTTTCAATTGGGTCAACTTGTCAAAGACGGAACGCAAGTAATTGGTAGGCACAAAACGAGCTCTCATTGCCGCCTTCATAGCACGCCATGTGATAATAGGCAGCTCACCATCTTCTTCTCGAGCACTCACAAGTCCATCCCACCAACGCAATGCATAGCCATCAAATTCGAGAGGAAGCAAGCTTGATCTTCCTATCTTCGGTATAGTCGGGATGTAAACGCCATAATCTCTCAATCTTCGGCTCCCATGTAAGATATTCTTCAACATCGGTACCTCCTTCAAATGCTGGGAATTGAGAACTTGGGTTTACCCAAACCATCTTCTTGTTGTTGAGGAACACGTTGGGCTCCGACGGGGACAAAACCACGACCACGGAAATCACCAACACCACGGCCAATACCACGACCCATACCACGCCCTTGAGCATTAGCAGCTTCAGCATTGTCGCCTTGCACACTGCCATCATCATCATGCGGTGGTTGTTGTGGTTGCACCATCGTACGTATCTCAGCAACGGCGGTTGTCAAAGCTTGTATAGATGCTTGAAGAGTCGTCACCGATGTTTGAACGGTGTGAACCGCTGTAGTCGCCTCATCGACCTTCAAGTGGACACCTTGCATTTCCTTGTCCAACACATCACTAGCAACTCGGATTTCACGTTGCAAATGATCACGAAGACCCTCATATTCACGCCAAGTAAGCTGGTGTAGCGGCGTCCTTTTTCTGCATCACATCAACATTCTCCGTAGAAGACATGATTAGTAGGTTAGTGCACTAAACAAAAATCTTTGGTGGTACTCTCACAACTCACTCAAAGCTGATAAGAAAGGTAAATCTTACCGCTCCAAAGTGAATTAGGATTGCTTACCAACTTGGATTGACGGACTAGTGCACGGATGTAGCGAAGCGAATATCAAGGGTATAAGAACAATCACACGACAAAGCGAGGATATATGTGGGGCTGTAGGTGGGCTACCTATTTGCACCAATAACAAGCTCTAGCGCTGACCGTAGACAACCAATGATACTCACACAAGACGATATAATGGGGCAATGCAACTATATGTGGGAAAGGTTGCAATGCACTAGAGAGACGCTAGCAAAGCTCAACGAGAAAGGCACAAGATTGCTCAACTACGGGTGCAGTAAAGTAAACTTAGGCCCTCACTTGATTCAACTAGCACTTCACTTTTCTTTTTGGATTTTTCTTTTTGTATAACACACGCATCTATGTAGCTCTTTTTGCTTCTTTTCAATTTTCTCTTTTTTTTTGACTCAACTCCTTGATAACACGGCCAACAGAAATTGCAAAGCACCAAAACCCTAACGAGCAGCCTGTCGAGCGGTAAAACTAGTCTCTTACGGGAAGTTCCTAGTCACTTTATATCGAAAGGTCTGTGTCTATGGTTGGGAACAAGCACAACTGTACGCTATGTGGACTCGGAGTAACAAACTGACACACTATGATAAACTAGATGATAGAGAAAACACAAACCCTAACAATTCTACTAGATGAAAGATAAAGATACGCAAAAACAACTACGAAAAGCAACTAAAACTCGAAATTAGTGCAATCTAAGGCTATGGCAAACCCTAACCCTAACTTTTTATGGCTTTTTCTGGATAGGAAAACACTCACAACTCAACTATGGGGTGGATTGTGGATGGCTTACCGAGAAAAACTGGAAATCTGATACCAAGATGATATGGGGTGGCCCGTTCTTCTCAGTAAGCAACGGGTGGTGATGAACACGTGATGGTAGCAGCGGATGAAATCGATGATGATGAGGAGGATAACTTGTATGACGCCGACGAAGTCTCTCGATTGATTCCTGATGCCAATGCAACAGCTCTCAACCACTGCAAGATATTCGCAACTCCACACACTTGCGCACGTAGCCGCCAACCACGAAGCGGTAGATTGCAATCTTCTAATCCCCAATGGAACGACGAGATCACACAAACTTTCAGTAGCATAAAACTCCAGATCGCAACGAATTGGAGAGTTGGGGAACAATAGTTTTGCTTAGCAAACAACTATGAACTAGGGTTTATCTTAAACGTGGTCTCAAGCCGCTAGGGGGTCGTCCAAGGCACTTATATAGGCGTCCGGGACGAGTTCCGGTCGAAAAATACAAGTAAAACCGACCCGGAATAGATGCGGGTCGAGACGGACTCGGACCGAGTCCGGTCCGGAATCCGGTCAACCGGGCCGTGGACCGGACGGGCCGGTCCGTGGTCCGGTCAACCGGGCTGTGGACCGGAAACTTCGCAACTTTCCGGTTTTACCCGGTAAGATAAATCTCATCCGGTTGGCGGCCGGTTGCCGACCGGTCGGCCAGGACCGGGGACCAGGGCTGGCGGTGCGAGGCCGGTCTCGGCCGGGTTCCGGACCGGCCCGGACGTCGTCTTCTCCTCTCGCGCATGCCTCCCGCTCCTCCCTCGCGCGTACATGAGATATCTTCATGTCCGGCTCCATGTCCAGCTTCACGGCCATCTTGACGTCCGTCTTCATGTCCGATTGCTCCTCTCCTCGTGCGATGCTTGTCTCCTCTTGATACCGATGACACATAAGTAATAGGACTTAGGCGAGTATAAAGTTCTCATCAATCAAAGTATCGTTTAGAAACAAGTTCACATGTTGTTTAAGTAGCTTCGCACGAGCTCTTGTAATTGGTCCAATCCGAACTTCATTGGACTTGAGCTTCACAGCAGGTTCATCTTCATTTGTTAATGACGGAGGTAGTGGTGAAGTAGGGATGTCCTCATCAAGAGGTGTCGTGGTACGGCGGGGCGACGCGTGGCCAGTACATGTCTATGGCGTGCGCGTGCGCGACGCGAGCGGCATGCTGGCGATTTTGGGCGCGTGATCTCCGGGGTGTGTCGGCGTCCTTGCGATCAACGGCGAGTACCGTCGTACTCAGGAGATCCAGGGGGATCTGGAGGACATGGTGGTCGAGTGTTGCCACTATAAGAGATCTGATATACTATGACGAGCTCAAGACGTCATGCAATAGCAATAAACGTCACGGAAGACCCCTACATGACGTAACTTGAGCGTCACGGCCATCGTCATGGAATCCCCGTCACAGATTACTCCCTCGTGACGCGGCGCACGAGAAAACGTCATGAAGTACGGATGACATCACACATGATGTCAGCACCTAGGATACCTTCTTATGCTTGGGAAACGTCACAGATGTGAATGACATCATATGTGACGTCATTTAATTATTTTAGAAAAAATTATAATTTTTCAATTTCTATTTTTCAATTTTTCAATTTTTTATCTTCCCCAAAACAAATATTTATTTCGTGTATATTTTTCATATATGTTTTAGGCAGAAATAATATTTATTTTTCCCATTTTTTCTGGGCATTGTTCTGTGGAACTATTTTTGCATTTCAATAATAAAAATTTAATGTATACATTAGATTTTGAACTAAAATTAATTGTAAATACATATGACAACATATATTTAAGTGCCATTGAAATCACAATATATATCTAGCTCACAACCAGATATCATCGTACATAACTAAATAATTTTACTATAATAATGGCATCCTCGCGCCATCAAGTATGTTGCCTAGTTTTGAGTTGCATGTTTGTGTAAAAGTAAGCTAATAACGTTGGCACGTCGATCTTGCTTCTTTTCTATGCTTAGTCGAGAAAATAGTTGCTAACCTTTTAGGATAAAAAAAGGAGAAATCTTATCAAATAAAACCAAGTGGCATCCCTCTCACAAGCATTCCATCAAACACCTCTTGTGCACATGTAGAAAAAATGAGCTAGCATACACCTCCACCTTCACCACCAAGGAAAAAATGAGGTGGGGGGTGGCTGGCTGCTTCTATATATATAGGGGGGGACATTTTGTCGCGGGCCGTATTACGACCCGCGAAAAAAGGGTGGCCACGTCGCTCCTAACCCTTTTGTCGCGGGTCGTAATACGGCCCGCGACAAAGGCCGCGACAAAAGCCTCCGCGCGCTCCACATGGTTTCGGGGCGACGTGGCCAGGCCATTTGTCGCGGGTGCAGGCGCGCCCGCGACAAAAGGCTCCCACGGAAGCCCTGTTTTCCACTAGTGATAGTTCTCAATTCTTCATGTTGCTTCCTTTGCATCTCTACTAGAAGTGTAGCCCCTTGTATACCGAGTGCTCATCTTCTGGTCGTGCTTGACTTCTTTTAGTTTCCATAGAAATCTGTATTAGAAAAGCATCATCCGTCAAGTTAGATAAAGGTGATATGGTCAATTAAACTTACAAAAACATAGTAGGAGCTGTAGTAAACACATACAAAATATATCATTGCCTTTCATGGAGCAAATAAGCAAAAACAAGTCATCAAGTAGCTCCACTAGCACAGATACAACCAAGGACATAGCAAGCAGCACAAAAACAACCAGCAGCACAACAAGCAACCAACAGCATAGCAAGCAGGATGCAACCAACAACATATCAAGTAACAATAAATACAGCCAACAACAACATATCAAGTAACCAAAGTCAGAGAGAAATCTTACATAAGATAACCATGTTTTCCTGTTCATTACGAACACCCCTTTTTTATATTAGGACAGAACACTTGGTCCAGCACAAGTAATGGAAGACATGTTGCGTGAGGCATGGAACTACAATGAGCTTGGTAGAATACTTACAAGTTGGCAGAAATGGGTAGGATCGGGCACACTTTCTTCCTTGTGGCTTTGTAGAAGCTTGCTTTGGCTGATTCAAACAAAATGGGAAAAAAAACCGGTGGTGAATCAACATTTACTCATAAATAATGGTCTTAACAAGTTGAAATCTGCATCTACTAATAAGATAGTAAATAGCAACCATGCCACTAGCTGTACACTTAAGGTCACATGTATTGCCAATTTAAATCACAAGCATGCCAACAATACATTTACAAGAGTGAAACTTAAATCTGAAACTATTTGACTACCATGTACAAATCTGCACTTGTAATAAACAAGTTAACTCATCAACTCTGTGGTCTTAACAACATGACTCCACTTAACTCTTTATTGGGACAATACACAAGAAGATGATCATAAACAGAATGCTGCTACAGTAGTTCTAACTTCTAGATTGGACTGTAATTTCGGAGATAGCATACATCGCTTCAATTTCAAAATCCATATTCCTTTTAGACAATCGTGTGCATAAAACACTCATTAACATAGTCATACTGATTCTATGCTAGCAAAAAAAAGTACCGCAGTGTACACCAAAAACAGAGATGTGTGTGCCTCTGTTTAGCTAGTTAACATATGTATACTACACTCTTGTGTGCAACACGCTAAAGGACTACAAATCAAAAGCTCACTTCACAAGAGCAAGTGATTCACTTTCTTTTAGTTAGCTAAAGATGATTATAAGATCTAAGAAAAAAATGCATATTTTTTGTATGCTTAAAAACATGTCAAGAATAATCATAAATTGTCCATAGATACTCTGTTTTGATACACATAAAATCAAATATTCCTGCTATCTTTTCCCCTTAAAAATGTTTATGAACTCACCAACAACCATGTACCAGCAAGAAAGGAAACCATTAATCGGAAAATCAACGGTCTGGTGACTCAACACTGATATACACATGCTCATGAACAGGTTAGAAAGAAGGGCATCATCTAGTATGTATGAAACTAACTTACATTACCTTTTCCTTTGACATATGTGGAGTTGGCTCATGCTCCTCTTCTGCATCACCAGCCTCCTCATCATCATTTGGCTCATATTTGGAGCCACTGCCACCATCCTCACCTTTGCGCCTCTGTTATTTGAATTCTGACCGTATAGCAGTTGACTATCTTCCGTATGTCCGCAAGAGGCCCTGACTCCTCAGCCATGCACTTCTTAATCCATGCCAACCTGTTTCTATCATACTTCGGAGTTGCGGGCAGCATTGTACTACCTAGCCAAGGATATCATGAAACATTAGTAGCAAAATATGTTAACATATAACGGTAAGATTTAGAAAAGAATTGACCATGAGCATACTGTCAGTTATTTGACAAAGGCCTTATGTACATGTCTAGCTGACCCTCTTAGCAATATCATGACTCACTTTATCTCTTTAATAAGGAAAAGCATGTAAACAAAGCATCACCTCAAAAGCATTTAGTTTCAGGACAGATTGTAGTAGTTTCAGCACATAGGTTTATGTTTTAGCATGCTTGTCTCCGTGTAGATTTGAAAAAAATGCTGAACCAAACTACTTACGTTGGATTCTTACTCTACTTCTGCATAATTCCTATAACTAAAGTAATCCTGTAACAGAATTCATACAATCAGCTCGAGTACCTACATGAAACATAAACTCGGGCGTAGCTTGTTGTAGTGTGAAGTGCATGAGATGGAATCAAAGAATAAGATTTGCAGGTACTCGCTATATATGTTCATCAGTAAGTTCACAGACCTGCTAGCACCGCAAAAAAGGAACAAATAAGAAGCAGACCTGTTGTATCCCACAAGCCGAGGTTGATGGTGTTCCTGTGGACAACAACGTTGGCGCTGAAGTTGTCGAAGACAGTCGGGACGTCCTGTACATCCCAAGCAACATATACTAAGCCACGAGTCGGAAATGCAAAACAATATACTAGACAATGTTACTGTATATATTGGCATAATGAGTTATGCACTGCCGCTGGATAATATTCATAGTGGAATACAGTAGAAAAATAAGTTGTTTTGCTTGGATGGGAACAAGAATCTGTCTAGGGGTCAGCCGATGGAGGGAATGAAAAGTGATACTAGTGAGATTCTACTATTCTTGTGATTTGGTATCCAGGTGAAGGAACTTACGTATGGAAAAAATCAGGCATTGAAACTGACGTGAGGAAGCCACTAATTCGTCACATGAACCTCCATCCACATATATTGATAGGTAAATACTATCTATCATAGTCCGATGGACAGCGAAACATCGGACTCATCCGATGCCGTCCGATTCCAGATACATCACATGGCCCGTACGCACGGTGGTTTCTCAGTTTTTTTTTTTTTTTGGGTCCGTTAATATCGGACGTTACCACCTCCACCTCCGATATTTTTGGTCAGCAACCTTTCAAATCGATCCCAAAAATCCCGCAACCTTCCTCAGTTTTCGTCGCTACAGCTCGTCTTCCCTGCCTCGCCGATGACCACGCCTCCATGCCGTTGTCCCGAGCGCCGCCGCCTCATGCTTACGAGAAGGATTATGTGGCCCTCCTCGCCATTCTCGATCCAAGCATGTGTCCTAGCGAGGTGATAGCGCCCAATACGACCACACGAGCCGCTGAACGTGCGGCCGGGACTGGGTCAGGTGCAGCAGCTAGCCGGGCACGCCGGGGCCGACGGTCGCAGCTCCATCCGGGCCTCATGCATGCTGCACCTGTTGTTGTGGGACTTCACGTCGCCGCCCCTCCCGCCTTACCGTTATCTAAACCACCGTCCATGTCATCGTCAATGGAAAGGCTGATGAGGCACCTCGAGTCGTCGATGAGCAATTGAGCACGTCCTCGTACAGGTATGCAGAATAATGCTTTCCTCTCCTTTGTGCTGGCTCACCTTGGCAGCGGCCGTGCCGCGTCCTCGACTTGCATAGGTTACAATTCATCTCCTCAACTGATCTACTCATTGTAAGTGATGCCCTTCGCTAAAATGTATCCAAGTTGCAGATTTTTCTCCGCCCATGCCAATGCGACAACTAGGCCGTTCAGAAAAAAAGAAGCATGGCCACCATCTGTAAGGAGCACAACCACCATTTGAAGGAAGCACGACCAGCGTTGGAAATTAGCATGACCCTCATATGAAGGAAGCACGGCTACCGCCGCGAGGATGCATTCCCCAACTGGACAGAAGCAAGACAACTACGGGAAGGAAGCATATTGGCAAAACCAAAACCAAGATGCCACATTTTATTGTATGGAAGCAAACACAATACACAGAGAGTATAGGATTCGTCAAGGGCGGGGGTTGCATGCATAGAAGCATGGTGTTGGTGCATATTACTAAAATATGTAAATTCATTTTAATATACTATATTTTTCCATGGAAGCAAATCTCCATTCAATAGGAGCAAATATTTATTCCATTAGAAGCACACATCCGGTTAGAGAAAATATTTATTTCGTGGAAGAAAAAATATGAGCAAATTTTGGGATTTTGAAGCAAGGCGAACCAGTACAGGAAACAAGCGGTGGAAGCATGACTGTTACTTTGAAGATACAATTTCATGTGCATAAGAAGGGAATGTGCTTAGTACATGAAACAAATGTAACTTCAGAGAGTTCGTCTACTTGCCACAACTTGTGTACAGTGTTGTGTTAAAAGAAATTATGCATTTGATATAGAATTTGTATCTGTAGGAGTTTAAAAAAATGCTATGCAGCAAAAGCTATGTATCAGTGAGCAGATCGAGGGGAGCATATTTGTAGAGTTTTCGAAACATTCTTGATGAAAGATTGAGCATAACAATAGTTGTGACTTAAGCGACTTAACGAAGCAAGATTATGTGATATTTTTCTTCAATGCGAACAAAGGTTCGTGGTTGGAAGCAAATGATTGTATGAATTAGTTTCCTTCAAATTAAATACCAGCAATAGTAGAACAAGATATGGGAGAAAAGGATTCAGGTGATCCGCCTCCATTGCTTTCCAGCAGGAGATAACTGAATTGTTGATTTACTACCGAGATTGCAAATCCTGGAAGCACCTAGATGCAGATTTTTGGAAGCAGGCATTGGATTCGATCTGCAGGCGGGACCTGATACGGGAGTAGTTAATTCTAGGCACGCTATTAGCGACGTTAACCAAAACTACCTAAAATAACGCGGGGTAGGTTTCCAGATCGTACGGAACGTGTGCTTCCTATCGAACGGCCTTCGACTGGTCCGATCTGATTGATATACTCCATGAATAGAGCTTCCTAATTCAGTCAACATTCTTTAAAAGATAGACCAACCTAGCTAAATACGTAGCACCCAAGTGTGATGTGTTATTATTATAAAACAAGTTTGGAAGCAATGTACATGTACCATGAACAAAATATGCAAACCAAATTATAAAGTAAAGTGATAGATTGCATAACTGCACTTGGTATTTACTGAACAAACACATGAATATGCCAATTTGAAACTGCATGGTTGCACTTCAGTTTGTAAAGAAATTTCAGTGACCCATTTGATCAGACAAAAAACATGAAAGATGTAGCTGTATCCTACAACGAGGTTTCTGTGACCAATCTAATTAGATAATAGATATATAGGAGTTGCGCAACATGTCCATTAATTTGCCTCAACTGCATATGTATCCTTCGATCTTGATAGGAAAATGTATCTCTAGATCTGTCACTAACATTTTCCCTATGGACGTATATAAACATAACTTTGGAATTGAATACGCGGCCAGCTATCTTCGCAAAAAGTTGGCTGCTGGCCAATACCATTATCCTCTACGGTTGGAATAGGAGGTTGTTACCTTGAGGAAGGCCGGCGGCGTTCTCGCGATTGTAGGCATAGGCGTTCTCGTGGATGCAGAAAAACCCGTGGGAGGAAACCAGGGAAGGACGCAGAGGACGTCGTGGGGGTGAGGCCGGCGGCTCCCATTCCACCGGTGAGGAGGATGGCGATGTTCGAGCGGGCTGGGGCACGGAGGAGAAGGTCACGGGTGAAGCCGGAAGCCCCAAACTGCAGATTGGGAGGGCAGCGCCATGTGACCTGGCCGGGGTGGGTGGATCAGAGGGTGCCTTCGATGGATCTGGTTCGTGGCGATAATGGGGAAGAGAGGAGGGGAAAGAGGGGAAGTGGAGAGAATGGCTCCCGCTCTGGAAAAATAGGGGTTGGATATTTTTCAAGTGACCGACAATTGGAACACAAGGTGTTGTCAGCCGAAATATTGAGAATTGGAGGGAAAATGGATTTTTTGGTGGAAAATTCCTCAATCAATAGTCTCCGCTTTTCTCAACGTGTGCGTACAGCTCAATAGATCGCACCAAGTACGGAGTATAGCTGAAGTGCCATCTTTTTCTTGATCGATGAAGCAGTTGTTGCCTACCTACACGAAGCTAGCAGGATGGAACATATCTTAGCGTACAGATCGCCTGGCAGGTAAATTAGTCAAAATTGTTCATCACCAAATCTTGTCGCACATTCCTTCCTCAGCTATATATTTAATAAGATATTTATTTATTTATTCCCCAATATGTGGATCTCACCTTTAGCTCATCTCGTTATTATAACGCAATACTATTTTCAGCGGTTGTGACCCATTCACGCTCATCATGGAAAGTATAGAGTCGTCACAGAATATGCTGATGTATGACGGTGATTGTGTGATCGTCACGGATATTAGAAAATACATGACATCATAGGCAAAACGTCACACATTATGATGTTATGTGACGTTACATACCACCGTCATGAGGGTTTTCGTCACAGTATATCAGATCTCTTGTAGTGTGCGTGGAGAGAAAAGAGGGGGTGCGGCATGGTGTGTGACATGGCCGGCATGGCCATGTCCTTGCCTCCATAGGGTTCCTCCTAGGGTTGCTGTGCAAGCATGAGTGAGAGAGGGAACCAGGGGACAGGTTAGAGTAGCTTTGGGCAGTAGGTTTGGCCAAGACACTATTTCAAATGGTGTTTGCAATTAACCCATAATTTCCCAATTCAAATTCTTGCCAAATTTGGTTGAGTTCATATGGTTGCAAAATTTGAAAGTGGTGAGTTTGGTTAAGTTGTAAATCACCAGAGACAACCATGTGTGGTGGTGGAATTTTAAAAATCAAAGAATAGCAAAATTTGACAAAGTGGGATTGTTGCTCATATTAAAAAGTCTCAACTTTGCATGAGCATGGTTTTTGATCCAAGATGATTTTGGCATGGTGGTCTTTACCAAAGTTGTTCACCTTGATGTGCTCTTGGATGACATGCAAAGAATTGGAAAAGTTTAGTTTGAAAAACTTGAGATAGAGGGGCTCAAAGTAGTGACCAGAATATAAATGGCAGATTTGACCATTATTCTATGTGAGCACAATTTGAGTTTGGATTTGATTTGATTTGTATTTATTTGATTCCAAAAGTTGTAATAAGTGTTTAGTAACATAATACAACTAATGGTGAAGGCCAAATTGGTCTAGATCAAAGATTTGTAAAAATGGCATATGCCATATGTTAGGGTTTTTAGGGTTTTATTCTTATTTGATTTCTTTCTCTTTTTGGTTTATTTGGTTTGTGATCTGCACTTGATCACTTTAGGGTTTTAGAGTTTATCATATAAACAACAAAACAATCATCATGGCATATCACTCAAAATGCACAAGTCCTATGCATGGCACTATATGCAATTTAATTTTTTTTGTTGGTTCTGAATTTTGGATCTCTGGAATTCTTCTTCTTCCTTTATTTGAAATTTGGGATGTTACACCCCACACCACACCTGGGCGCGGGCCCACTCCTGGCCGCGCCACCAGGTGGTGAGGGCACCCTGGTGCCCCTCCGCCTATATATGCTCCCCTTCGCCTATATATGCTCCCAGACGTGAAAACCCTAAAGAGATAAGCCACGATACGAGAAAATTTCTAGAGCCGCCGCCATCGCGAAGCCAAGTTCGGGGGACAGAAGTCTCTGTTCCGGCACTCTGCCGGGACGGGGAATTGCCCCCGGAATCCATCTCCATCGACACCACCGCCATCTTCATCGCCACAGCTGTCTCCCATAATGAGGAGGGAGTGGTTCTCCCTCGAGGCTGAGGGCTCTACCGGTAGCTATGTGGTTCATCTCTCTCTCCCATGATGTGATCTATATGAATGTGTAGATGTTACTCTTGTCTATTATGCACTCTAAAGGTTACTTTGAATATGAACTCCGGATGTTGTGGAGCTTGTTTACTCCGGCTTGAGGGAGCTCTTGTAGCCCTACACAATGAATGGTGTTTGTTATCCAACAAGAGAGTGTTTGAGAGTAGTACTTATTTGTTCATCTATGTGATCATAGGCTTTGCAATCTAGATGTCTTATGCTATTCAAGTGGATTTTACTTATGTGATCTCCGGAGACTCCTTGTCCCACGTGTGTAAAGGTGACAGTGTGTGCACCGTGTGGGTCTCTTAGGCTATATTTCACAGAATACTTGTTCACCGGGTTATGAATTGAGTTGGATGTATCTATGAAATTGTGGTGTGTTAGTACCTCCTATGAATGCTCACAGTGACAGCGTGGGGTGTTTATTAGTACTTGGGAATACATCTTTAAGGTTTGCTTTGCTGCCCTACACGGTGAATTAGTGTTCGTTATCCCGCCAGAGAGTAATTCAGAATAGCATAGTGAAGTTCTTATTTATATTCAATTATGATTGCAATGTTGAGAGTGTCCAGTAGTGAAAGTAGGATCCCTAGGCCTTGTTTCTAAGCATTGAAACAACGTTTCCAACAAGCTACATGTTTACTTGCTGCCATATTTATTTCAGATTGTTATTACCACTCATATTCATCCATATTACTTGTATTTCACTATCTCTTCGCCGAACTAGTGCACCTATACATCTGACAAGTGTATTAGGTGTGTTGGGAACATAAGAGACTTCTTGTATCTTAATTGCAGGGTTGCTTGAGAGGGATATCTCTGACCTCTACCTCCCTGAGTTCGATAAACCTTGGGTGATTCACTCAAGGGAAACTTGCTGCTGTTCTACAAACCTCTGCTCTTGGAGGCCCAACACTCTCTACAGGAATAGAAGCGTGCGTAGACATCAAGCTATTTTCTGGCGCCGTTGACGGGGAGGTAAGGTAAAAGGTATTCACATCCTCCGACTACTAAGCTATTTCCTAGCATTGTTGCGGGTGTGTGAGTGCTCGAAGATATTTCCTTTAGATCCTGCAATTATATCTTTTTGTTTCTTGTTTTCACTAGTTAGGCTTAATGGAAAACAACAACAAAATGAGAGATCTTTATGAACTTTATCTTGAATTAGGACATGATGTGTTTGAAGAGAGAATTAAAAAACCCATGGAACTTTATATGCATGCTAATGGGAATGTTATTAGTATGAATGCTTTGAACACCATTGTTGCTAATGCTATGGAAAATTCTAAGCTTGGGGAAGCTGGTTTTGATGAGCATGATATTTTTAGTCCCCCAAGTTTTGAGGAGAAAATTTTCTTTGATGATACTTTACCTCCTATTTATGATGATTATAATGATAGTGGTATTTTGGTGCCACCTACTATGGAGGATAAAGGTTATTATGATTATACCATGCCTGCAATTTATGATGATTACAATGATGGTTATGATAGTTTTACTCCCACTATTACTAATAAAATTGATTATTCTTATGTGGAGAGTAATGATTTTATGCATGTAGCTCATGATAAGAATGTTTCATGTGATAGTTATATTGTTGAGTTTGTTCATGATGCTACTGAAAGTTATTATGAGAGAGGGAAACATGGTTATATGCATCTTAATAATATTAAGTTTCCCCTCTTTATGTTGAGAATCTTGAAGTTTAGCTTGTGTTTCCTTTCTATGCTTGTTGCATTATGCTTACATGACTTGTTTATTTACAAGATTCTTTTTCATAGGAAGTGGGTTAGGCTTAAATGTGTTTTGAATTTGCTTCTTGATGCTCTCTTTTGCTTCAACTCTTATTTCTTGCGCGAGCATCATTAAAATTACTGAGCCCATCTTAATAGCTATAAAGAAAGCACTTCTTGGGAGATAACCCATGTATGTTTTTATTACTGTTTTGTTGAGTCTTGGAAGTTTTTACTACTGTAGCAACCTCTCCTTATCTTTACTTTATTGCATTGTTGTGCCAAGTAAAGTCTCTAATAGTAAAGTTGATACTAGATTTGGATTGCTGCGCAGAAACAGATTTCTACCTGTCACAAATTTGCGTACATCTCTCTGTAGAAGAATCAAAAAATTCTGCCAATTTACGTGCGTGATCCTCCGATATGTACGCAACTTTCATTAGTTTTGAGCTTTTTCATCTGAGCCTATTAAGTGCCACTAAAAAATTCGTCTTTACGGACTGTTCTGTTTTGACAGATTCTGCCTTTTATTTCACATTGCCTCTTTTGCTATGTTGAATGGATTTCTTTGTTCCATTAACTTTCAGTAGCTTTGGGCAATGTCCAGAAGTGTTAAGAATGATTGTGTCCTCTCTGAACATGTGAATTTTTGATTATGCACTGACCCTCTAATGAGTTTGTTTTAAGTTTGGTGTGGAGGAAGTTTTCAAGGGTCAAGAGAAGAGAATGATATACTATGATCAAGAAGAGTGAAAAGTCTAAGCTTGGGGATGCCCCCGTGGTTCATCCCTGCATGTTTCAAGAAGACTCAAGCATCTAAGCTTGGGGATGCCCAAGGCATCCCCTTCTTCATCAACAACTTATCAGGTCACCTCTAGTGAAACTATATTTTTATTCCGTCACATCTTATGTACTTTACTTGGAGCGTCTGTGTGCTTTTATTTTCGTTTTGTTATTTTCATTCTCTGAATAAATCGGATCCTATCATGCTTGTGTGGGAGAGAGACACGCTCCGCTTTTTCATATGAACACTAGTGTTCTTCGCTTTTACTTTTAATGTTCAACGGCGAAAGTTGATCGCTTCACTTATTGTTATTTGGTTGGAAACAGAAAATGCTTCATGTGGTAATTGGTATATTATCTTGAATAATTTGATACTTGGCAATTGTTTTGCTCAATAGATCATGTTTAAGATGTTGCATCATATACTTTGCACCTATTAATGAAAAACTACTGTAGAGCTTGTTGAAATTTGGTTTGCATGATTGGTCTCTCTAAGGTCTAGATATTTTCTGGTGAAGTGTTTGAACAACAAGGAAGACAGTGTAGAGTCTTATAATGCTTGCAATATGTTCTTATGTAAGTTTTGTTGTATCGGTTCATACTTGTGTTTGCTTCAAACAACCTTGCTAGCCAAAGCCTTATACTGAGAGGAAATACTTCTCGTGCATCCAAATCCTTGAGCCAAAACCTATGCATTTGTGTCCACCATACCTACCTACTATGTGGTATTTCTCTACCATTTGTGTCCACCATACCTCAAGTAAATTACTTGAGTGCTACCTTTAAAATTTCATTCCTTGTCTTTGCAATACATAGCTCATGGGAAAATAGCCTTAAAACTATTGTGGTATTGAATATGTTGCTATGTATCATATTTCTTATAAGTTGCTTGTTGAGCGGTAACCATGTTTCTGGGGACGCCATCAACTATTACACCTTTGTTGGATATCATGTGAGTTGCTATGCATGTTCGTCTTGTCTGAAGTAAGGGCGATTTTCATGATCAAATGGTTTGAGTATACATATTGTTAGAGAAGAACATTGGGCCGCTAACTAAAGCCATGAATCATGGTGGAAGTTTCAGTTTGGACACTAATCCTCAATCTCTTATGAGAATATTATCTGTTGCTGAATGCTTAAGCATTAAAAGAGGAGTCCATTATCTTTTCTCTATGTTGTCCCGGTATGGATGTCCATGGTTGAGATCTATTAAAAACAAGAAATCAAATGCGATTTATCTCCTTGGACCTTTGTACAGGCGGCATAGAGGTACCCCTTTTTGACACTTGGTTGAAACATATGTTATGCAATGATAATCCGTGTTAATCCAAGCTAATTAGGACAAGGTGCGAGCACTATTGGTATTCTATGCATGAGACTTGCAACTTATAAGATGTATTATGCATAACACATATGAATTATTACTACCGTTGACAAAATTGTTTCTATGTTTTCAAAATAAAAGCTCTAGCACAAAAATAGTAATCCATGCTTCCCTCTGCGAAGGGCCATTCTTTTACTTTATGTTGAGTCGGTTTACCTACTTCTTTCTATCTTAGAAGCAAACACTTGTGTCAACTGTGTGCATTGATTCTTACATGTTTACCTATTGCACTTGTTATATTGCTTTATGTTGACAATTATCCATGAGATATACATGTTACAAGTTGAAAGCAATTGCTGAAACTTAATCATCCTTTGTGTTGCTTCAAACCTCTTATTAAGAATTTATTGCTTTATGAGTTAACTCCTATGCAAGTCTTATTGATGCTTGTCTTGAAAGTACTATTCATGAAAAGTCTTTGCTATATGATTCAGTTGTTTAATCATCATCTTTACCATTGCTTTGAATCACTTCATTCATCTCATATGCTTTACAATAGTATGATTAAGATTATGTTGGTAGCATGTCACTTCAGAAATTATTCTTGTTATCGTTTACCTACTCGAGGGCGAGTAGGAACTAAGCTTGGGGATGCTTGATACGTCTCCAACGTATCTATAATTTCTGATGTTCCATGCTAGTTTTATGACAATACCTACATGTTTTGTTCATACTTTATGATGTTTTTATGCGTTTTCCGGAACTAACCTATTAACAAGATGCCGAAGCGCCAGTTCTCGTTTTCTGCTTGTTTTTGGTTTCGAAATCTTACACAGGAAATATTCTCGGAATTGGACGAAACAAAAGCCCACGATCTTATATTTCACGGAATGTTCCAGAAGTCCGAAGGAGAGACGAAGATGGGCCAGGGGGCCCCCACACCACACCTGGGCGCGGGCCCACTCCTGGCCGCGCCACCAGGTGGTGAGGGCACCCTGGTGCCCCTCCGACGCCGCCCCTTCGCCTATATATGCTCCCAGACGTGAAAACCCTAAAGAGATAAGCCATGATACGAGAAAAGTTCCAGAGCCGCTGCCATCGCGAAGCCAAGTTCGGGGGACAGAAGTCTCTGTTCCGGCACTCCGCAGGGACGGGGAATTGCCCCCGGAATCCATCTCCATCGACACCACCGCCATCTTCATCGCTGCTGCTGTCTCCCATGATGAGGAGGGAGTAGTTCTCCCCCGAGGCTGAGGGCTCTACCGGTAGCTATGTGGTTCATCTCTCTCTCCCATGATGTGATCTATATGAATGTGTACATGTTACTCTTGTCTATTATGCACTCTAGAGGTTACTTTGAATATGAACTCCGAATGTTGTGGAGCTTGTTTACTCCGGCTTGAGGGAGCTCTTGTAGCCCTACACAACGAATGGTGTTTGTTATCCAACAAGAGAGTGTTTGAGAGTAGTACTTATTTGTTCATCTATGTGATCATAGGCTTTGCAATCTAGATGTCTTATGCTATTCTAGTGGATTTTACTTATGTGATCTTCGGAGACTCCTTGTCCCACGTGTGTAAAGGTGACAGTGTGTGCACCGTGTGGGTCTCTTAGGCTATATTTCACAGAATACTTGTTCACTGGGTTATGATTTGAGTTGGATGTATCTATGAAATTGTGGTGTGTTAGTACCTCCTATGAATGCTCACAGTGACAGCGTGGGGTGTTTATTAGTACTTGGGAATACATCTTTAAGGTTTACTTTGTAGCCCTACACGGTGAATTAGTGTTCGTTATCCCGCCAGAGAGTAATTCAGAATAGCATAGTGAAGTGCTTATTTATATTCAATTATGATTGCAATGTTGAGAGTGTCCACTAGTGAAAGTAGGATCCCTAGGCCTTGTTTCTAAGCATTGAAACACTGTTTCCAACAAGTTATGTTGCATGTTTACTTGCTGCCATATTTATTTCAGATTGTTATTACCACTCATATTCATCCATATTACTTGTATTTCACTATCTCTTCGTTGAACTAGTGCACCTATACATCTGACAAGTGTATTAGGTGTGTTGGGGACACAAGAGACTTCTTGTATCTTAATTGCAGGGTTGCTTGAGAGGGATATCTCTGACCTCTACCTCCCTGAGTTCAATAAACCTTGGGTGATTCACTTAAGGGAAACTTGCTGCTGTTCTACAAACCTCTGCTCTTGGATGCCCAACACTGTCTACAGGAATAGAAGCGTGCGTAGACATCACGCCTCGTCCGGGAACGATCTCCATCGGGTCAACGAGGACATGCATGGCGGCCAGGGGATTTCGGTTTTTTATTGTTTGAGCTTGGGATTTGGGGTTTTTCGGATAGGGGAGGAGGAAGAGGAAGGAACAGCCCGCGTGCTTGGCGCGTGGCGGTGTGCTTGAATTTCAAATTTTTGTGAAATGTTTAAGTTCCCCGCTACAATTTTGCGGGTTCTCTTGACGCGCCAATGCGTCCCGCCGGGCAGCTTATGGGCCCCAGTTTCAGTGAGACATGTAATGACTAGTCACATCAGTAAGTTCAGTGTGTAATAAAATATGTTACCCCTCCCCTTATGTAGCCCCCCTTCTCTCCCGATCCAGTGCCGACCGATGCAAGCCGCTAGCTTGATCCCCTCCTTTCGCCTCCACCATCCAGGCATCCAGCTTGGAGGGGCAAGCTGCATCTAGACCAAGCGGATTAGGTAGTACTAGTAATGTTCTTTCCTTTCTCGATATCGGTTCTTTTTGCTCACCTCGAGATCTTGCGCATCTCTTTCCTATTATGGGCGAAGGGGTGTCTTTCTGGTCACCCTCACGCTGGGAGTGATTGATGGGGGTGGGGGCGGGGGCTACCTTTTTCTTGGATTGGGGTGTTCTTCCTTTATTTGTCGACATTTGCAACCTTTGAAGTTTCTGCTGATCCTCACTATATCTTTTTCAGCTTATACAGAAAGGAAAGACCTCGGGGGGACAATGGAGCGTAAGGCCACCACGCATGTGGGCAGTTGGCTGAGCCTGAGCTGCGTCCCCATCCCCGCAAAGCAGGTACTCCGTTTGCTTGTCCACTCTTTTCCTTTTAAGTGTATGTCTGCATCCTCAATCTGTTCCTGTTCTGGAATATGTTTAAAGTAGCGCATGTCTTCAGCTGTTTGTGCGTAAAGCCTCTGTGACACCATGCTCTATATTCTATGTATAAGGTTGGTACCACCAGGTTCTGTGCTGAGGCTATGAGGAACGAGAATAGCGCCCCACCTCCTGCAGGAGCATGGCCCGATCTGCAGCACAAGAAGCGAAATGCCACTGCTGAGCTGGGCAGGGACCTCCGAGGGGTAATTTTTTTAACCAACTTACCATGATGTAGTCTGAATCTGATACTCCCTCAGATCCAAATTAATTGACTCAACTATCTGTAGATACGGATGTATCTAGATGTGTTTTAGATCTAGATACTACTATCTCCATCCCAAAGCTTAGGGCTTATATTATTTTTAGAAAGTCAAACTATACCATGTTTGACTAAGCTTTTACCAAAAATCATTAACATGCAAAATACAAAATTAATATCATTAAATAGATAATGAAATATATTTTCCTACGGTATCTACACAATATTATATTTGTTGATAGAATGTTCTAAAATTGGTCAAACTTAACTTGTTTTGACTTCTCAAAAATAAATAAGCCTTAAGCTTTGGGATGGAGGTAGTACATGCATATCTAGATAAAGCTGAGTCAACTAGTTTTTTTTTGTCTGTCCATAGCTAGTGTTCATGGTGCAAAAGGCTAACAGGATCCACTATATGCATCAGTCTATCTCATACAGTAATTCAATATCACTGCTGAGGTCTGCCTTTTGCTATTCATATGCAGACTGAAACTTTAGGGCCTTTACTCAAAAGGAAGATCAAAACTGCGGCTGATCAGGCTACCAGTATGTTGATGCCGCCCCCATCTTCTAAATGCCTCTACAAGCACAAGGCCACACGCCAGCTGGGTGGTGACCTTTTAATGAATATGGTATATTTTCTTAATCCACAAAACATGCCTTGATTTTTGTCTGTTTATTGTCGGTTTTTTCTAATGCTTGCCAAAAGTTTAGAAACACCAAATTCGTTTGCTTACAATCATCATACAGTAATGTCCATCTACTCTCCAGTTCCCCTAACCCAACAAAAAATGATGTTAATTACGATTTTTAGATTAAAAGAGCACCATTAGGCTCTGTTAATTACGACTTTGAGATTAAAATGTCATTTGCAATTGTTAATTACAATTTTGAGACAAATGATTAGTTTAACCTCGATCTCTTCTGCTCTCCATTTTTCCCAACCGAACAAAAATGTAACCATTCCATTCCTCTGAAATGGAACCATTCCATTCCATTCCACGCTGTTTCGAACCGAACACACCCTTGCATTGTTGTGAACTGTTGTCCATACACAGCCATACCCTTCCACTTACATCCAGCACTACATGCATCAGTCTGTCTCAGAGTCATTCAATATCACTGCTGAGATCTGTTCCCATTCTTATGCAGGTTGAAACTGCTGCGCCTTTACTCAAGTGGATACAAAATGAGGCTGATGTGGCTGCTGTGAGGACGATGGTGCCGGCACCATCTTCCGAAAACCTCTACAAGCACGAGGCCATGGGCCAGCTGGGTGGTGACCTTTTAATGAATCTGGTATATTTTCTTAATCCACATACATGATTTTATTATTATCTGTTTAATTACTGTTGGCTTTGTCTAATGCTTACCAAAAGTTCAGAAACACCGCGTTTGCTTACAATCATCATACACTAAATTTTCACTTTTCAGTCTGTCTCATCCAGTATATAAACTGTTGAGTTCCGTTGGCTTCTTTTGTAATCATTTGCATTGTTGTCAACTGTATTCTATGCACAACCCTATTCTTCCACTTACATCCCGCACTATATGCATCAGTCTGTCTCATAGATTTATTAAATATCAATGAGGAGTTCTGTTGCTATTCATATGCAGGATGAAACTTCTGTGCCTCTACTCAAATGAATAAAAAATGATCCTGATGAGGCTGATGTGAAGACGATGGTGCCGCCACCATCTTCTGAAAACCTCCTCAAGCACAAGACCACGGGCCAGCTGGGTGGTATCCATTTCATGAAGCTGGTATATTTTCTTAATCCTCATACATGATTTGATTTTTGTCTGTTTATTGTCGGCTTTGTCTAATGCTTACCAAAAGTTCAGAAACACACACAACCCTATTCTTCCACTTACATCCAACACTATATGCATCAGTGTCTCATAGATTCATTTAATATCACTGCCGATGTCTGTTGCTCTTCAATTTTCATATGCATACTGAAACTGCTAAGCCTTCATTGGTCAAAAGGATTGCAACTGCTGCTGATGAGGCATCTGCAGAGGCAGCCACCAAGTTACTGTCAGCCCCACCTTCAGGATGCCTATATAAGCTCAAGTCCAAGGACCAGCCGGGCTGTAACCATCGAAGGGTTCGGGTATATTGTCTTAAGCCACATATACATGCCATGATTTATGTCTGATATTATCACCGGCTATGTCTAATGCTTTTTGGAATTCGGAAACACCAAATTAGCATGCTGATATTCATCATACACTAAAATTTCACTATTCAGTTTGTAACATAGTGTTATGCACTCGCTTGTCAACATTTGCATTGTTCTGAACTATGCAGTTTACACAACCTAATTCTTCCACTTACGTTCAGCGCTACGCACCAATAGTACCTCCCATGTTTCCTTCACCATCCCGATGCCAAGCTTGCAGGAATATGGCGGGCCCATGTACATACCCCACATATAACACCTCCTATGGCTCTATCTACCTTTCTAATAACACCTTCACAGAGTTACATGTATGTATTCTCAGTGGTTTAGCATGAATTGGCATATAGTAAAGTCTTATTTTTAGTCTTCCTGCTTCTTACATTAGTATCAATTTTCACATGTAGACTGTACCTTGTGAACTTCGTCCAATGATTAACCAGATGTATCCGCATGAAGGGTCTTTCACTATGCATGGCAATGGCAAATTGATGAACACCTACACGGCCTATGAGGTGTATGTCTACAAGACGCAGGCCATCACATATTTGTATGGACATGATTGGAGAAAGTTTGCTTTTGACTACGGTCTGAAGAAGGGCGACGAGTTGAGGATCAGAAACTCAAGCGGGCAGATATACGTAACTGCTTACAGAGTTGGAGACACTTCCAAATATATAATATGTAACTTTTTTGTACTCATATCCTTTGATTACTGCATTCCGAGCAGTTGTTCTAAACCATTCTCTCTGTTCTAGCTTGCTAGGTTTAACATGATCAAAGCTGCAGATCCCCTGATGGAACAGGAGCGGATGTCACAAAGGCACCCACACCAGCACCGGCACCGGCTTCCCACTCTCCTGCATCAGCACCGGTTCCTGTAGCAGCTCCGTTTACTGCATCTACCCAGCAGGCCCCTACATCAGCATTGGTTCCTGTAGAGGCCCCATATACTACACCTGCCCGGCGAGGCTCCTCGCATCGGCATTGGTTCCTCTAGAGGCACCGTTTCTGCACTGCCCAACGGTCTCCTGCATCGGCACCGGTTCCTCTAGAGGCACTTGTTTCTGCACCTGCCCGGCGGTCTCTGCATCGGCACCGGCTCGTGTACCGGCCCAGGCTCCTGCACCTGCCCCAGCCAGATCACTGAGGTCTCAGCTCATTGCTGTGGCCACCCGTGTGGTGACCAGGACGCATCTGAAGGCTATGTTCGTGAGTATCTGACAGCATAACTGCCCTTATCTTGATGTCTTCTCTGCTCAAAGTCTCACATGGTTCAGTGTATTGGTGCCATTGACTAATTTTTTGTGGTATCTCTTGCTTTGAATCAAAAATTGCCTAAAAGTATCTCCAAGGATCTCGTCATGGAGAGTGAAGGTCTCACCGTGGAGGGACGGTACTCCGTCAGTCCCATAGATGGCCGCTTGGCTGTTACTTCCAGGTGGAAAAAGTTCATTGACGGTGCCAAACTTCGCATTGGATCAAAGTTGAAGGTCAAGATCTTTCGATGCCGCTGTGACATGCTGGTCATAAAGTTCACGATTGTCTAGTTCTGTTGTCCCATGAGCCCTTAGCAAATGCATTTGTACTTATACTTATATAAGGTTATCATATCTGAACTGCTAATTAATTGTATCGGTGGTAAAACTATAGCAAGATTTTGCTCTTAGCAAGTATGTATGTATGATCAGCTATTATGATAACTAATGTTTGTGTTCATCTTAATTTGCATTTCCGTTTTAGAAAAAAACTTAATTTATATTTTGGCTGACCTGTTAGAGAACTATCAGATTGAACCCACAACATGATTCAAATAGATTCATTACACCGAGCCACATGTCTTGACCTTGCTATACACTACGTCCATTAATAAGTGCAAGAGGGCTTACCTGAGCTGCCTGAACCACGGCAGATTCGAATCCACCTTAGCTATCTAGAAATACAACCTTTGCAGAAATAGGATTTGTAGTACGGGGAGGCTGACATTGGGGACCCATGAGCTAGCAGCGTCGTCAATGTTTTAAAGGCGCAGGAGATCGAAAGAAAAAATAAGCCAAAAATCAGTTGGTAAACAAAATCCAAGAAAAGAAACATTTACCTTTCTGAGAGGATGACATGCGGGACCCATGAGGCAGCAGCATCCTCAACTATTCCAAGGCGGCAGGGGATCAAAAGAAAAAAAGGAAATAGCCAGAAATTAATTAGGGTCAAAAATAAATCAATCAAAGGAAACTTTTATTGTTCATAGAGGATGACATGTGGGACCGACCTGCCAGCTGCGTCGTCATCGTTTCAAAGGGGCAGGGGATCAAAAGAAAAAGGCAAATTGCCAGAAATTAGGGGTAAAAAATAAATCCAACAAAGGAAACTTTTATTGTTCATAGAGGATGACATGCGGGACCCATGAGCCAACAGCTTCCTCAACGTATCAAAGTCGGCATGAGATCGAAAGAAAAAGGCAAGTGACCAAATATCAGGAGCCAAAAATAATCCAAGAAAAGAAACTTTATTGTACATAGAGGATGACATGCGGGACCCATTTTGCAGCAGCGGTCTCAACGTTTCCAAGGCAGCACATGACCAAAAGAAAAATGAAGTAGCCAGAAATCAGGGGGTGAAAAAAATCCAACAAAAGAAAGATTTCAATTGGGCTGCATCTGGACATCTAGGCCTTCGAACTATCCTGCTGGGCCTTTTGACTCGTACAATTTCAGCCCACTCCAAAATAGGAAAGTTCGGATTTTTCTAAAAAAAACAGGAAAGTCCTATGGTTCGCAAAAACAAAAACAAGGAGATTCAACATATAGGTTTGTTTATGTAAAAATAAAGATTTAATTTATCCGTTTGCAATAGCTCAGAGTGAAATACACTGTTTATTGTCTGCAAAATAATCAAGATATCACATGTTTCTTGTACGGGGAGGCTGACATCGGGGACCCATGAGCCAGCAGCGTCGTCAACGTTTTAAAGGTGGAAGGGATCGAAAATAAAAAAAATTAAAAAATCAGTTGGTGAAAAAATCCAAGAAAAGAAAACATGTATAGTTCTGAGAGGATGACATGCGGGACCCATGAGGCAGCAGCATCCTCGACGATTCCAAGGCGGCAGGGGATCAAAAGAATAAAAAGGAAATAGCCAGAAATTAATTAGGGGTCAAAAATAAATCCATCAATGGAAACTTTTATTGTTCATAGAGGATGACATGTGGGACCGACCTGCCAACAGCGTCCTCATCGTTTCAAAGGGGGCAGGATCAAAAGAAAAAAGGAAAATAGCCAGAAATTAGGGGTAAAAAATAAATCCAACAAAGGAAACTTTTATTGTTACTAGAGGATGACATGCGGGACCCATGAGCCAGTAGCTTACCCAACGTTTCAAAGGCGGCATGAGATCGAAAGAAAAAGGCAAGTGACCAAATATCAGGAGCGAAAAATAATCCAAGAAAAGAAACTTTATTGTACATAGAGGATGACATGCGGGTCCCATTTTGCAGCAGCAGTCTCAACGTTTCAAATGCGGTTTGAGATCAAAAGAAAAATGAAAGTAGCCAGAAATTAGGGGGTCAAAAAAACTCCAAGAAAAGAAAGTTGATTGTACATAGAGGATGACATGCGGGTCCCATAAGTAAGCAGCTTACTCAACGTTTCCAAGGCGGCAGGGGATCAAAAGAAAAAGGAAATAGCCAAAAATCAGAGGGTGAAAAAAATCCAAGAAAAGAAACTTTTATAGTACATAGAGGATGACATGTGGGTCCCATGAGCCAGCAAGTTCCTCAACGTTTTCAAAGGCGGCATGAGATCGAAAGAAAAAGGCAAGTGACCAAAAATCAGAGGGTGAAAAATAATCCAAGAAAAGACACTTTTATTGTACATAGAGGATGACATGCGGGTCCCATTTTGCAGCAGCGGTCCCAACGTTTCAAATGCGGCTTGAGATCAAAAGAAAAAGAAAGTAGCCAGAAATTAGGGGGTCAAAAAAACCTCTAAGAAAGGAAAGCTTTATCGTTCATACAGGCTGACATGTGGGACCTATGAGCCAACAACTTACTCAACGTTTCAAAGGTGGCAGGGGATCAAAAGAAAAAGGAAATAGCCAAAAAATCAGAGGGTGAAATAAAATCCAAGAAAAGAAACTTTTATTGTACATAGAGGATGACATGCGGGCCCCATGAGCCAGCGGGTTCCTCAACGTTTCAAACGTGGCATGAGATCGAAAGAAAAAGGCAAGTGACCAAATATCAGGAGCCAAAAATAATTCAAGAAAAGAAAGTTGATTGTACATAGAGGATGACATGCGGGTCCCATGAGTTAGCAGCTTACTCAACGTTTCCAAGGCGGCAGGGGATCAAAAGAAAAAGGAAATAGCCAAAATTCAGAGAGTGAAAAAACCCTAGAAAATAAACTTTTATAGTACATAGAGGATGACATGCGGGTCCCATGAGCCAGCAGGTTCAACGTTTCAAACGTGGCATGAGATCAAAAGAAAAAGGCAAGTGACCAAATATCAGGAGCCAAAAAATCCAAGAAAAGAAAGTTTATAGTACATAGAGGATGACATGCGGGTCCCATTTAGCAGCAGCGGTATCACCGTTTGAGAGGCGGCAGGGGATCGAAAGAAAAAGGCAAATGACCAAATATGAGGTGCCAAAAATAACTCCAAGAAAAGAAACTTGATTGCCCATAGAGGATGACATGCGGGTCCCATTTAGCTGCAGCGGTATCACCGTTTGAGAGGTGGCAGGGGATCGAAAGAAAACGGCAAGTGACCAAATATGAGGTGCCAAAAATAACTCCAAGAAAAGAAACTTGATTGCTCATAGAGGATGACATGCGGGTCCCATTTAGCAGCAGTGGTCTCAACTTTTCCAAGGCGGCACGGGATCAAAAGTAAAAGGAAGTAGCCAGAAATCAGGGGGTCAAAAAAATCCAAGAAAAGAAAGAATTTTCGTTCATAGAGGATGGCATGCGGGACCCATGATCCTGCATCGTAAAAGGCCCGATCGGAGAGCGTTGGACAAGATGGCGCGATCGAGAAAAAAAACAATGCTAGAGAGGCTCCCATCTGGGCCCTACATCCCTGGGCGATGCGGATTTGCGTTGACTCGGCCGGCGAACCCGAGTATTCATCATGCACCACGTCCCGGGCCACCATACGCGACGTTTTGGCCGTTTTCGTCGGGCTATGTGGCTTCAAAAACGAGAAAAAAAAAGTTTTGAGATGCACCACGGAGAGACCAAAAATCGTCGGCCATGGTGCACCAGCAACCACGGCGCGACTTCAACTTCGTCGGCTATGGAAACTTTTCTTGTAGTGTAAGAAACAACAAGTTAAAATACAATACAATACAAGGCAAACAAACAACACGGTTGACATAATTTTGAAAGAACCATGGGCAGATATAACAAAGAAACCAGTTAAGCCACATGCCTCTTAGAACAAACCAAACTAGAGCATGGTGATAATGTATACAATGAACCATGCAACTAGACATCATGTGCCCAATAACGAAGCCAGGTCACTACACAGAAGAAATCTAGCAAATAGCCAAATACAGTCAAAAGGTGTGCATGTTGGATTGGATACAATTAGGAAAATTGTGTATGATTGATTGAAGCATGACTCAGATAGTGCCTTAGACATCATAGAAGGTCAATGCCACAATTAATTGTATGGCTTGTATGAAGTGCCATAACATTTAAATTAAGCATAACGAGGCATTGCTTAATCTGAGAACTAAGTGCTATCTCAGTGGCAAGGCTTGCGAGTGCGCAGCCAGCCCACCCAGGTTCGAGTCCCAACGGGACCGAATTAAACAGGGTGTTATCTAGCACGTATAAATTTCCTGATGGAGAGGTCTCATCATCCATCTCACAACGTATAGCCAAGGGAGGGAATCTTCCCACGTTGGTCAACGTTTAGGCATTGCTTAATCTTGAATTCATGATCAAACTCAAACAAAAAGGGCAAACAACCAGTAGCACCATGTGCATCATGTATAATAGATTACTAGAGAATGAATGAAGCAATTCAACCTGGAGCATGTTATATAAACAACCAGATCATTTGAATATGGAAATACCACATCATATCAATGGGACTCAGAAAATCAAAGCTAGACATTTAAACAAGCAATATAACTATTCTGTTCATCATGTTTCAAGTAGAACAGGAAGCTAGGTTAGCAATAAAGCAATCATGTTTCAAGTAGAATAGGAAGCTAGGTTAGGAATAAAGCAATAAAAAACACAAAGTGCATCATTTCAGCTAGGATCATTTCTATCAAGCTTCATGCACTAGCCATGGAACAATAGGCAAACTCAATGAAGCAACAGGCAAAAAAATAACATAATAGAATTTCAGGACTTGTATTAACATAGCCAAAGCATGTAACTTATACCCAGGCACGCCGGATGCTAGATGGGTCAAAGGCAGTGTACAATGTTTCATATGGTCATTGTTTATATTTTATTAGATTCCATTAGGCAACTTAGGTAGTGCAACATACAGAAAATGATGCAATTGAACTAAGCACGGGAGGTAAATTAACATTCCAAAAAAACAGGGAACCGATGTGAGCTTTTTTTGAGTCACACGGACCTCATCGGGTACTTGGACGAGAAGAACCCGGTGCCTCACTCGTTTCTCCTCTCGCATGAAGGAGAGGCCAATTGTAAACTGAAACAGGATCCAAGATATAGAAGTTTGCATTAAGCAATATACAAAAAAACATCAGGTACTTACATTATTATATGCGAGCTTTACTCTACGTTTCTAAGTGGTGCCTGTTGCACGTGTAATAACAACAAACAGTTACGAGTCACGACTTTGCTATAATTAAATTGACACCAAATAGTAGTAGAAGCATTATGACGTGCATAAACATGTAATACAGGATCGCAGAAAGATATCAAACATGAGGTAACTAGAGCAGTAGCCTACGGCCAAATAGTGAGAAATTGTAATCGTGTCAATTGTGGACTTGTATAGCCTACCCCAACTTGTTTGGGAATAAAGGCTTTGTTGTTGATGTTGTCAATCGTGGACATGTAGAGCATTCAACGACTCATGATCGGCGACTCATATTTTGTAGAGTTTCAGCGAATGCCACTACTAGAAAAAGGCCTAGCCGTAAGATCACTAGCACTGGCGCACCCCTCTAGTGGTGCTCCACTGCTATATAGCGATGACGCACCAATAATAGGTGCTCCACTCGCTACAAAAATACTAGTGGCGCACCACGAGCAACCATGCGCCATTGCTATTTGTTTTTCCCGATCCGGCTCCACCCCAGATTTAGCAGTGGCGCATCTAATATAGGTGCTCCACTACTATCTCAACTAGCAGTGGCGCACCTATAAATAGTGCGCCATTGGTAAGTGTGAGGCTAGATTATAAATCAGGTTTAGAGATAGTAGTGGCTATGTGCGCCACTGCTGCGTCAAATAGCAGTGGGGAACGTACATGTGGTGTGCCACTGTGCTACACACACACCGGCCCAGTAGCAGTCCCACGCCACGCTCCCCACCACGCAGACGCCACCTGCCCCCACCACGCACGCCGCGACGCCTCCTCGATCTCTCCAATAATTCCCCCAAGTCCTGCACAACACATGGCCTGGCCTGGCCTCCACCATCCTCTCTCCAATAATTCCCCCTTCTTCCCCGTAAGCCCCTTCCCCATGGGGAATCCCACGGAGGAGAAGCCTCGCAGCGGTGATGTCTACGTGTGCTTCTATTCTTGTAGACAGTGTTGGGCCTCCAAGAGCAGAGGTTTGTAGAACAACAGCAAGTTTCCCTTAAGTGAATCACCCAAGGTTTATCGAACTCAGGGAGGTAGAGGTCAAAGATATCCCTCTCAAGAAACCCTGCAATTAAGATACAAGAAGTCTCTTGTGTCCCCAACACACCTAATACACTTGTCAGATGTATAGGTCCACTAGTTCGGCGAAGAGATAGTGAAATACAAGTAATATGGATGATTGTAAGTAGTAATTACAATCTGAAATAAAAATGGCAGCAAGAGAACATGTAGCAGAACTTGTTGGAAATGGTGTTTCAATGCTTAGAAACAAGGCCTAGGGATCATACTTTCACTAGTGGACACTCTCAACAATGATCACATAATAAATAAATAACTTCTCCTCACTTGTGCTACTTTCAAACACTCTCTTGTTGGATAACAAAGACCATTCATTGTGTAGGGCTACAAGAGCACCCTCAAGCCGGAGTAAACAAGCTCCACAACATCCGGAGTTCATATTAAAGTAACCTCTAGAGTGCATAATAGACCGTTGCAATTTAGACCGAGTACTAACATAGCATACACACTCGTCACCAATAGCTATGAAAGGGGGAATAGATCACATCAATACTATAATAGTAATAGTTAACTTCATAATCTACAAGAGATTACAATCATAACCTACGCCAAGTACTACATGATGCACACACTGTCAACTTTACATCATGGAGGAGGAATAGACTACTTTAATAACATCACTAGAGTAGCACATAGATAAATAGTGATACAAAGCTCATGATCACATAAAGATCACACCATGGGAGAGAGAGATGAACCACATAGCTACCGGTAGAGCCCTCAGCCACTGGGGAGAACTACTCCCTCCTCATCATGGGAGACAGACAACGGCAATGAAGATGGCGGTGGTGTCGATGGAGATGACTCCGGGGGCAATTCCCCGTCCCGGCGGCGTGCCGGAACAGAGACTTCTGTCCCCCGAACTTGGCTTCGCGATGGCGGCGGCTGCGTAACTTTTCTCGTATCGTGGCTTTTTTTCTTTAGGATTTTTGCGACGGAGAGATTATATAGGCGGAAGGGCAGCCTCGGAGGGGTCCCGAGGGACCCACACCATAGGGGGGCACCCCCCTGGCCGCGCCGCCATGTGGGGTGGGGCCCCCTTGGCTCCCCTCTGTCCCCTCTTTGGTGCTCTGGAACCTTCCGTGGAAAATAAGGTCTTGGGCTTTTGTTTCGTCCAATTCCGAGAATATTTTCGGAAAACAGGAACTGGCACTTCGAGAAGATTTCTGGAACCAAAAACAGCAGAAAACAGGAACTGGCACTTCGGCATCTTGTTAATAGGTTAGTTCCGGAAAACGCATAAAAACATCATAAAGTATGAACAAAACATGTAGGTATTGTCATAAAACTAGCATGGAACATCGAAATTATAGATACGTTGGAGACGTATCAAGCATCCCCAAGCTTAGTTCCTACTCGCCCTCGAGTAGGTAAACGATAAAAAGAATAATTTCGAAGTGACATGCTACCAACATAATCTTGATCAACACTATTGTAAATCATATGAGATGAATGAAGTGATTCAAAGCAATGGTAAAGATGATGATTAAACAAGCTGAATCATATAGCAAAGACTTTTCATGAATGGTACTTTCAAGACAAGCATCAATAAGTCTTGCATAAGAGTTAACTCATAAAGCAATAGATTCTTAATAGAAGGTTTTGAAGCAACACAAAGGATGATTAAGTTTCAGCAATTGCTTTCAACTTGTAACATGTATATCTCATGGTTAGTTGTCAACATAAAGCAATATAACAAGTGCAATAAGTAAACATGTAAGAATCAATGCACACAGTTGACACAAGTGTTTGCTTCTAAGATAGAAAGAAGTAGGTAAACCGACTCAATATAAAGTAAAAGAAAGGCCCTTCGCAGAGGGAAGCATTGATTACTCATGTGCTAGAGCTTTTTATTTTGAAAACATGGAAACAATTTTGTCAACGGTAGTAATAATTCATATGTGTTATGCATAAAACCTCTTATAAGTTGCAAGCCTCATGCATCGAATACCAATAGTGCTCGCACCTTGTCCTAATTAGCTCGGATTTCCATGGATTATCATTGCATTACATATGTTTCAACCAAGTGTCACAAAGGGGTACCTCTATGCCACCTGTACAAAGGTCCTAGGAGATAGATCGCATTTGATTTCTCAGTTTTGATAGATCTCAACTTGAGGACATCCATACCGGGACAACATAGAAAACAGATAATGGACTCCTCTTTAATGCTTAAGCATTCAACAACAGATAATATTCTCATAAGAGATTGAGGATTAATGTCCAAAGCGAAAACTTCCACCATGATACATGGCTTTGGTTAGCGGCCCAATGTTCTTCTCTAACAATATGCATACTCAAACCATTTAATCATGATAATCACCCTTACTTCAGACAAGACGAACATGCATAGCAACTCACATGATATTCAACAAAGTAAAAAAGTTGATGGCGTCCCCAGAAACATGGTTACCGCTCAACAAGCAACTTATAAGAACTAAGATACATAGCAACATATTCATCACCACAATAGTTTTTTAGGATACTTTCCCATGAGCTATGTATTGTAAAGACAAAGGAATGAAATTTTAAAGGTAGCACGTAAGCAATTTACTTTGGAATGGCGGAAAAATACCACATATAGGTAGTTATGGTGGACACAAATGGCATGGGTTTTGGCTCAAGGTGTTTGGATGCACGAGAAGTATTCCCTCTCAGTACAAGGCTTTGGCTAGCAAGGTTGTTTGAAGCAACACAAGTATGAACCAGTACAGCAAAACTTACATAAGAACATATTGCAAGCATTATAAGACTCTACACCGTCTCCTTGTTGCTCAAACACTTTTACCAGAAAATATCTAGACTTAGAGAGATCAATCATGCAATCCAAATTTCAACAAGCTCTACAGTAGTTCTCCACTAATGGGTTTAAACTAAATGACGCAAAAGCTTAAACATGATCTATGAGAGCTCAAAACAATTGCCAAGTATCAAATTATTCAAGACAATATACCATTTACCACATGAAGCATTTTCTGTTTCCAACCAAATAGCAATCAACGAAGCGGTTTTCAACCTTCGCCATGAACATTAAAGTAAAGCTAAGAACACTAGTGTTCATATGAAAAAGCGGAGCGTGTCTCTCTCCCACACAAGGATGTTTAGGATCCGATTTTATTCAGAGAATGAAAATAACAAAACGAAAATGAAAGCACACAGACGCTCCAAGTGAAGTACATAAGATGTGACGGAATAAAAATATAGTTTCACTAGAGGTGACCTGATAAGTTGTTGATGAAGAAGGGGATTTCTTGGGCATCCCCAAGCTTAGATGCTTGAGTCTTCTTGAAATATGCAGGGATGAACCACGGGGCATCCCCAAGCTTAGACTTTTCACTCTTCTTGATCATAGTATATCATCCTCCTCTCTTGACCCTTGAAAACTTCCTCCACACCAAACTTAAAGCAAACTCATTAGAGGGTTAGTGCATAATAAAAATTCACATGTTCAGAGAGGACACAATCATTCTTAACACTTCTGGACATTACCCAAGGGTACTGAAAGTTAATGGAACAAAGAAATCCACTCAACACAGTAAAAGAGGCAATGCGAAATAAAAGCCAGAATCTGTTAAAACAGAACAGTCCGTAAAGATGAATTTTTTAGAGGCACTTAACAGGCTCAGATGAAAAAGCTCAAAACTAATGAAAGTTGCGTATATCTGAGGATCACGCATGAATTTTCGCAGATTTTTTTGATTCTTCTACAAAGAGATCTACTCAAATTCGTGACAGATAAGAAATCTGTTTCTGCGCAGAAATCCAAATCTAGCATCAACTTTCTATTAGAGACTTTACTTGGCACAACAATACAATAAAATAAAGATAAACAGTAGTAACAGCTTCCAAGACGGAACAAAACAGTAGCAAAATAAAAACATGGGTTATCTCCCAAGAAGTGCTTTCTTTATAGCCATTAAGATGGGCTCAGTAATTTTAATGATGCTCGCGCAAGAAATAAGAGTTGAAGTAAAAGAGAGCATCAAGAAGCAAATTCAAAACACATTTAAGCCTAACCCACTTCCTATGAAAAGGAATCTTGTAAATAAACAAGTCATGTAAGTATAATGCAACAAGCATAGGAAGGCAACACAAGCGCAACTTCAATATTCTCAACATAAAGAGGAGAAACTTAATATTATTAAGATGCATATAACCATGTTTCCCTCTCTCATAATAACTTTCAGTAGCATCATGAACAAACTCAACAATATAACTATCACATAAAGCATTCTTATTCACATGCATAAAAATATCATTACTCTCCACATAAGCATAATCAATTTTATTAGTAATAGTGGGAGTAAAACTATCATAACCATCATTGTAATCATCATAAACTGCAGGCATGGTATAATCATAATAAACTTTATCCTCCATAGTAGGTGGCACCAAAATACCACTATCATTATAATCATCATAAATGGGAGGCAAAGTATCATCAAAGAAAATTTTCTCCTCAAAACTTGGGGGACTAAAAATATCATGCTCCTCAAAACCAGCTTCCCCAAGCTTAGAATTTTCCATAGCATTAGCAACAATGGTGTTCAAAGCATTCATACTAATAACATTGCCATTAGCATGCATATAAAGTTCCATAGGTTTTTTAATTTTCTCTTCAAACACATCATGTCCTAATTCAAGATAAAGTTCATAAAGATCTCTCATTTTTTTGTTGTTTTCCATTAAGCCTAACTAGTGAAAATAAAAACAAGAGACAAAAAGATATAATTGCAGGATCTAAAGGAAATAGCTTTGAGCACTCACACACCGGCAACAGTGCTAGGAAATAGCTTAGTAGTGGGAGGATGTGAATACCTTTTACCTTACCTCCTCGGCAACGGCGCCAGAAAATAGCTTGATGTCTACGTGTGCTTCTATTCTTGTAGACAGTGTTGGGCCTCCAAGAGCAGTGGTTTGTAGAACAGCAACAAGTTTTCCTTAAGTGAATCACCCAAGGTTTATCGAACTCAGGGAGGTAGAGGTCAAAGATATCCCTCTCAAGCAACCCTGCAATTAAGATACAAGAAGTCTCTTGTGTCCCCAACACACCTAATACACTTGTCAGATGTATAGGTGCACTAGTTTGGCGAAGAGATAGTGAAATACAAGTAATATGGATGATTGTAAGTAGTAATTGCAATCTGAAATAAAAATGGCAGCAAGAGAACATGTAGCAGAACTTGTTGGAAACGGTGTTTCAATGCTTAGAAACAAGGCCCAGGGATCATACTTTCACTAGTGGACACTCTCAACAATGATCACATAATAAATAAATAACTTCTCCTCACTTGTGCTACTTTCAAACACTCTCTTGTTGGATAACGAACACCATTCATTGTGTAGGGCTACAAGAGCACCCTCAAGCCGGAGTAAACAAGCTCCACAACATCCGGAGTTCATATTAAAGTAACCTCTAGAGTGCATAATAGACCGTTGCAATTTAGACCGAGTACTAACATAGCATACACACTGTCACCAATAGCTATGAAAGGGGGAATAGACCACATCAATACTATAATAGTAATAGTTAACTTCATAATCTACAAGAGATTACAATCATAACCTACGCCAAGTACTACATGATGCACACATCTGTCAACTTTACATCATGGAGGAGGAATAGACTACTTTAATAACATCACTAGAGTAGCACATAGATAAATAGTGATACAAAGCTCATGATCACATAAAGATCACACCATGGGAGAGAGAGATGAACCACATAGCTACCGGTAGAGCCCTCAGCCTCGGGGAGAACTACTCCTCCTCATCATGGGAGACAGCAACGGCGATGAAGATGGCGGTGGTGTCGATGGAGATTACTCTGGGGGAATTCTCCATCCCGGCGGCGTGCCGGAACAGAGACTTCTGTCCCCCGAACTTGGCTTTGCGATGGCGGCGGCTGCGTAACTTTTCTCGTATCGTGGCTTTTTTCTTTAGGGTTTTCGCGACGGAGAGATTATATAGGCGGAAGGGCAGCCTCGGAGGGGTCCCGAGGGACCCACACCATAGGGGGGCGCCCCCCCCCCCCTTGGCCGCGCCGCCATGTGGGGTGGGGCCCCCTTGGCTCCCCTCTGGCCCCTCTTCGCTGATCTGGAACCTTCCGTGGAAAATAAGGCCTTGGGATTTTGTTTCGTCCAATTCCGAGAATATTTCCTGTGTAAGATTTCTGGAACCAAAAACAGCAGAAAACAGGAACTGGCACTTCGACATCTTGTTAATAGGTTAGTTCCGGAAAACGCATAAAAACATCATAAAGTATGAACAAAACATGTAGGTATTGTCATAAAACTAGCATGGAACATCAGAAATTATAGATATGTTGGAGACGTATCAAGCGGCCGGCTTCGTCTCCCACCCACGTGCGCGCCAGCCGTCCCCCCATCACGGCGACACCGCGCCTCGCCGCCTCCATCTGTCGTCCCACGTGCGCCCGGTCGGCTCCTCCCGCCCCTCATCACCCCCATCCCCCTCCTCCTCCCCGCCGCCGCCGGCTACCCTCTTCGCGCTCCCCTACCTCCAGCGCACCTTCCTCCACCCTCTCCGCCTCCCTGCACCCGCGCCGCGCGCCGGCGACCATACCCTTCCTCATCGCCGCATGCGGATTCGGGTTAAACATCCTCAACGCCTAGTGCAAGCCCGCTCCTGGACGCTCCCGCCCCCCGCCGCCGGCCCCGCGTCCGCATCCGCCTTCGCGCTCGCCCGCTGCCTCGCCGGGGTGGCCCTGTTTGCGTGGGGGATGCGGGTCAACGTCGCGGCCGACAGGCACCTCCTAAGGCTCGAGGAGGCCGGCGGCGGGTACAGGATCCCCCGCGGCGGGTGGTTCGACGCGGTCACCTGCCCCAACTACTTCGGAGATATTGTCGAGTGGATCGGCTACTGCCTTGTGGCGTGGTCGCCCGCCTCCTGGGGCTTCTTCCTCTACACATGCGCAAACCTCATGCCAAGGGCCATGGATCATCGCCAGTGGTACCTCAACAAGTTCGGCGCCGAGTACCCGGCGAACCGCAAGGCCGTCATCCCCTACATCTACTAGCACTCCTCTGTAAACTTATGTGGGCCGTGGAGAAAGCGAGGAGAGTTGTGATCCTCTTCTAGTCTTCTTCCTTACTATTGCTTGTAATGATGCTCGGGCACCACCGACGGCCGTCGACGCATCCCTCCACCGGCGACATGCGTGTGCAGGAAGCCGACATGCGCCATCCCTGTAGAGCAGGGACCTGATTGCTTTTTCGTTTTTCTTTTAGGGATTTAGTTGCAAAGTTACATAATGGTTGTATTTTTGGTAGTGTAATAAATGTTGAGTATATTTTAGTTTTCTTACCTTGGTGAACCGAGAGAGCATCGTCCGAGCAGCAGAGAGACACCGTGAGCCACCATATGGGGCACAATTCTTTTTTTTTGTTTTTTTCTCATACTAGTAGTGGCGCACCATTTAGGACCCTAATGGCGCACCTCTAGGTTGTATCTGTGGCGCACGTTAATGCTACCTGTGGTGCGCCACTGCTATGAGCCATATCTATGGCGCACGAGTGATGCGCCACTGCTAAGAGTTAGCAGTGGCGTGATATTAGTGGCGCACCACTAGTGCGCCACTGATAAGCAAAACAGGTGCGCCACTGATAAGCTGTTTTCTAGTAGTGTGGTGGGTTAGGTCACTCAGACCACCACACTCTGTATTTATATCATCTGAGTTAGGGTTACAATACTAATGGACATGGGCCTCTATGGGCCTCACACTTCGGATACAATATTACTACAGCGCTACTACTAAACTCACTCATAGTCCAACACACCCCCTCAAGATGATCATGGGTAAACAACCATGACCATCTTGCAACAATAACATGACACATATGACAACTACCAGTAATGAACATTCTGCATAACTCATAGGATACATGACAGCATTGCCCTTTCCATCATCTTGTCATCTCGATTCATCTCTTCATGAACGGCGAAGACATTCAGCTTCAACCATCTGGGATACGTACAACTCCTAACCATACACGTCCTCGAGCAACCCCGGCTGCCTCACCACACAAGTTCCGCAGAACCATCCACACTCGCCTCAATGTCCTCAGCCTCTCTTGTCCACTCTGCCCAGCCACTGACCTCTTCCGTCTCTCCCACAAACCCCCGGCCAACTCCTACCTCAACCATCGACTCCTCAGGCACCCATGCCTATCCCCCGGTCAGGCCTCAACCAGTCTCACCTCAGGCACGCATGCCTTTCCCCTGGACATATCCACAACCATCACCATCACCACTCAACTGCAACCTCATCAACTCCATCACCTCTCAACCGCAGGCTCATCAACTCCATCACCACATATCCTCACAGCCTCACATCTCCATTTTCTCCTCCCTTCCACTCGGATGGTACGTCGTCTGCGCGCCCTGGCCAACCTGGCGGTCCGCACATGGCCACATCAACCGGCCCGCGCTGGTCAACGTCCAGCACCAACCTTCGGTTCCGCCCTGCGCTCAAAGGCTCGCCCCACTTCGCACGCCTCCAACTTCTCCCCCTCACATGGATCCAGATCTCTCTGCGACGGATTCACTTCCTCTTCTCTCCTTTCTAAACCAAAATGATCTTCACCCTCTTCTTTCTCCCTGCGCGAGCAGCCGCCGATCTCACACAACTCACATTGCTGTGTGAGATAGTCGCAACCCACGCAGAGCACCTGATGCGGCCTCCCACCGCCTGGATTTCTACATCTCAACGGTGGTTTTTGTGGTCAAAGGAAGAACCTGTTTGGTACTGTTTGTGGAGGCTAGCAGGAAGGAAACATATGCTCTAATATCATGTAGAGTTTCAGCGAATTGGTGGGTTAGGTCACGGAAAAAATACTTATGCGTCGTGTTTAAACCTAAAGGATGAGGCGGTTATCAACGAAAGCACTTGTAAGTTAGCAATATAGCACGAATTTAGAAATACAGTCACCTGCAATACTCCTAACAGAACAAAATACGCAGGGATGTCTGGTTACCTATTTGTGGGCGGCGTTTAGACGTTTTCCGCGTTCTTACGGGTGACGTGGAGGTCGGCGGGGGGACTGCGGTTGCGGTGGGTGCCGGGGAAGCAGATCTTGGGGGTCGGAGAAGGACATGCTGGGCGGTCGATGATGTGTTCAGTGTGCCGGCCGAACTAGAAGGTCGGTGAAGCAGATGATGTGCATTGCACGGGGGCGTCGGTGTCGGCGAAGCTGGTCAGGTGCGGCGGTCGATAGAGTCGGCGAACTAGATACGGTGCGGTGGACACCGAAGTAGGTGCGGATCAAGCGGATAGGGCAGTCTCGGGGTTTGAAGCCATGGCAGCTTGAACGGCGAAGTGCGGCGGTGATTTTCCGGTGCGGCGGCCGTGAAGGTCTGGAGGTAGGTAAGAGGGGCGGTTTCTCTGAGGGCTTGCGGGCGAAACTAGGGCGATAGAGGTGGTGAATGAAGATATTGTACGAACATACCTCCGCACCAACCAACTTTACTACTACTACTTGCATACGAGGAGTCGAACGTAATTTCGCAGTCCATCTTTTGAGGGCTAAAATATTCACAGATCTTAAAATTTTTGCGGCGCGAGATATTTGGGCGTTGGTGGGGAATTTTACCGCTCGATGAGATTAAAATTTGGCTGCAGTAGGTAATAACAAAAAAATACTAGGCCCTACTAGTTTCAGGAATCCAAGGGGATAGAGGTATAATAGATACTAGGAAGTTTCAGTGCACCTCCGCGCCCGTGTGGTGGTACTGATTCCTGTCTTTGTTAGATTAGGTGTTTCAGTAACACATATACTGGTTTTCGTGAGTGTTGTGCAAACCTGATGTATTGATATAATGAACAATGACTTGCTTGCAACTATTTTACAACATATAAGCTGAGTAGTATATATGCTACAACTTGCCCTTCTCTCAGCTGAGCTAAGGAAAACTATGCTCGAACTAAATATGACTACATCTGCAGGTACCACCTTGCCAGGAAAGTCCGAGTGAATTAAGAGCAAGCCTGGACCAATTACAGTGGAAGACAATAAGGCATGTAGATGTACCATCTTTGAAAGAACTTGTGGATCTCGAGGAAGCCAAGGGACATCCATATGGCAGTATCAACTCTACATGAAACAGAGATATATTTACGTACGGTCAGAAATTTGGAAATCTTTGATTTTCTACTAAATAAATGATTCGCTGTGACCAATACCATGGGTCAGAAGTTCACCAATTAAATTCTGAAACTAATGCAAACTATTTGAATAGATAGCGCCAAACCATATTGACATATTGGAAAAAACCAAGTCAGTGAAACATCAACCAACTTTTTTCAACATATGTAGTGGTTCTACCGATATCTTTGGCAAGGCCTCACCAGGAATAATTCAAGGCCAGACAGTGATAGCCCATCTCTCTCAAAATCTCTACAGCTTTATGTTGTCAAGTGTCAACCATAACATCCGTTTATCATTGTAAGTTTGAAATAAAATGCATTTATCCAACAGGTCGGATCATTTTAGCCATGCTTCATCTCACATGCTGATTTTGTATTTATGGTATTGATCTACAGTTACAACAACAACAGTCACTCCGAAACATATTATGGCTGTTAAAACTCCAAATCACAATTAGGAAGACGTAAATGCATGATAGCTCACGCTTACAGGGCTAGAGGAGCTATATAATGTCTGAATGTGTCCAATATATTGTCCTCAACAATGGCGTATTCAGTCTGAGAAATTTAAGGACTTTTTGATAGTAAAATAGAAAAAGTGTGTCAGAAAACTTCTAAAGCTTGTGATAGTTCTGAAGATGCGATGGAAGAATCATGTCATACATACAGCCTTACGACGCTGATTAGTACTCCACTCCATGCTAACATACTAACATACATGCATATGGAATCACCAGAAAACTGAACCACTCACCTTACCGCAAACGCAATTAACCCCAGTCTTCACATATGTTGTGCGTGACCTCATCGTTTTGTTTATCCTACGCACAAAACAGTTTCAAGCCATTTAAGCTTCACTTTTTTCTCATACACTCAATAATCTTGAAATTATACAGTGACATCAAGAAATGGGTGTTTACAGTAGCAAGCAAGAGAAAACAAACGTAATGGAATACTTACTGGTGACGCTTGTGCTTCGAAACATTCCCTGCAAAGCAAATAAAATTTGTTGTCACATTGTGTGCACGACACCAATTAATACTGATGTATGTCCTACTGAATATGAGATATATTGCTCCGCATAAGATAGTGCTAGGTGCTGATCTGATACTTGACACCGAACAGAATCTATCCCAGAGTTAACCGAAATCCTGGTGGTTCTGAACCTAAGAGAGACTGCGTGCATGTGAACCTATATCCAGAAAGGAAGAAAGAATTTTCTTGTTCTGGGGGATCTGTTAGTTGATCAGTTCATGGACAACGTGTCTCACAAATTAATCTAAATCCTATGGCCAATAATACTGCACGGACGATGTGCTGCACAATTTGACCCAAAATCTAGGTGATTTCAAACATAAAACGGCCAGATCAAAAACATTATTTGTGGAGGCAAGAAATCAATGCATAAGATTCCTAGGCATACCCATAGCATGCTCAAGAGGACAAACATGCGATAACCCCTCACAGGCTCAAATGCAGCCTACAACTCACTACTTACATAGTATTGTTATGAGCAGTTTAGAGAGTAATAAAATTGAAGAAATCACCAGTTGAATGATTTATTTGTAATCCAAGACAAAAATCTGTAACTCCAAGGGGACATGCTCGGTCACGTGAAATGTAACCAGATCATGTTAAAATATAGTACCATAGTAAGAAAATTACTATGCTTATGAAGCAAACCAAGACAATGGTGGTATTTTAGATATTTTCAGTTAGAAAACTGGTCACGTGAAATGTAACCAGATCATGTTAAAATATAGTACTCCCTTTGTCTAAAAAAGGATTTCTCAACTTTTGTTATCACCAGAATTTGACCAAGTCAGAGGTGGGCCGCGATTGAAGATGGACGTGAAGAAATATATATAGGAGAAGTATGTGGATCGGCCTTTTTACCAAGTTGGGCTTAATTGCCCATGTATCTGTAACATTTTAGATCGTATCTTAGTTTAGAGATAGAATCTTAGTCGTGCACGGTTTAGTGCATGCCCACATTAGAAAGTCCCCTGGACTATAAATATGTACCTAGGGTTTATGGAATAAACAACTCACGTTCAACCCCAAAAACAAACCAATCTCGGCGCATCGCCAACTCCTTCGTCTCGAGGGTTTCTATCAGGTAAGCGACATGCTGCCTAGATCGCATCTTGCGATCTAGGCAGACACAAGCCCCACGTTGTTCATGTGTTGCTCGTATCGAAGCGCTTTTGATGGCGAGCAACGTAGTTATCATTAGATGTGTTAGGGTTAGCATTGTTCTTCGTTTAAGCATGCTTACGTAGTGCAACCCTTGCATATCTAGCCGTCCTCACGCCTATCCCGGGTGTGGGGGCGGCACCCCGCTTGATCATTATTTAGTAGATCTGATCCGTTACGATTGCTCCTTGTTCTACAAGGATTAGTTTAATATCTGCAATAGTTTGGCCTTACAAAGGGGGAGGATCCCGTGGCACGTAGGGGTGGCGTTCGCAAGTCCTAAACGGGATGTTCCTAGGATCAACTTCATGTTGGTTTTCTGGCCTTGTTTAGGATCGGCTTACGAGCACCGTGCGTGGCCATCCGGCCCAACCTGGAGTAGGATGATCCGATTATGTGGTGAAAACCCTAAATCGTCGTAGATCTCATTAGCTTCATCTTGATCAAGCGGGACCACCAAGTATTCGTACACCCCGTACGGATCATGGGTGGATCGGCTCTTTGAGCCGATTCACGAGATAACCTCGAGAGCCGATCGAGGCTCGTATTTAACGTTTACATGTATGCCCCGCGCAGAAACTAAGCGAGGCAATCTCATCACCTTCCCGACCAGGTATAGGTCAGGTGGCACGCCCTTGCACTTCGCAACGCCGCGTGTGACCGAAGAGCATTGCGGGCCGTCGCTCGGAGGGGTCTCAGCCAGCCGCAGCTCTAGGCTCCCCCCGGCTCTACGGTGTTGACAAGGCCGCTGCCCGCCGGTGGGTTTTGGCAGTCAACACATTCTGGCACGCCCGGTGGGACCATCGTCTACATCAGCCACATCGCCATCTACATCTGAGATGGCGGACGGCACGCCAGTCACCTACGAGGAACTGCCTGACGACCTCAAGAAGCAATACAACGAGATCAAGGCTACCCTCGAAGCCGACCTCATCGGCTTGTATCACAGGACCCATCCGCATGGCGTCACGCGGAAGGATTTCTCACCGGAAGGCGCACTCGACGAAGTGGACCTATCTGTCCCGTCAGAAGAGCGCACCAGGGCCGTACGCCACGAGATTGGTGGCATGGTGGCTCACTCGTTGCGCCTCCATTCTGAGAGCCTGGTGAATACTTTGGAGCATGTCGCCGTTCGGATGGTCAGGCAGGTCATGAAGAATCCGCACTCTTTGTTGGAGTCAGCTATCAGGACCTACCAAGGGAAAGTGTCACCCCACCCCCGCTTGCCGTTGTCGCGCACATCGGCGAGACTGGGAATGCGTAATTCACCTGCGCGTGCCGTTGACAGGGTTAACGGTACTCACCCCTGGAGGTGCCAACCAGGACATTCATTCAACATCAACATGATAGAACTGGGACACCCCCTTGAGGAAGATGAGGGCGAAGGCAACTCCTCTTATGGCAAAGACAAGGAAGAAGCCGCTCCATGTGATCGGCCCCGACACCGCCAAAACATCCTGGTGATGATCAAGGTAGAAGCCGACGCTAGTAATCGGCCCGCTGTATCCGTATCGCCCGCTCTCCCGAGTATGCGGAGTCGACCTTACGGGTGACGGGAAGGCCGGGGTACGGGTTCACATCGGCCGATGAGCCGGAGGAAGTTGACATCGGTCCGGGGATAAGCCTCGACCTACCTTTATCGGCAAGAAGTTAGATCCGCAGCTAGGGGACAGATGATAGCCCTGTTGAAGGAATACCCGGATTGCTTTGCATGGGATTATACAGAGATGCCTGGTTTGGACAGGAGCATCATTGAGCATCGACTTCCCCTGAAGAAAGGGTTTCGGCCGTTCCAGCAACGAGCACGTCAGATGAGGGCCGAGATTCTGGAAGAAGTCAAGAAGGAGATTGAGAAAATGTTGGCCGCCGGATTCATCAGGCCATGCAGGTATGCTGAGTGGATCTCCAGTATAGTTCCGGTGGAGAAGAAAGACGGCCGATGGCGTGTGGCCATCGATTTCCGAGATCTTAACAGTGGCTACCCCAAAGGACGAATACCCGATGCCCGTGGCGGAAACATTGATAAACGCCGCGGCTGGCCACAAGGTGTTGAGCTTCATGGATGGTAACGCCGGTTATAATCAGATTTTCATGGCTCCGTAAGACATACACAAGACCGCATTCGGAGTACCAGAGGCGGTAGGCTTGTTCGAATATGTGGTCATGACCTTCGGGTTGAAAAATGCTGGTGCAACGTACCGGCGAGCCATGAACTATATATTTCATGATCTGATCGGCAAGTTGGTGGAGATCTATATCGACGACGTGGTGGTCAAATCGGTATCCATGGAGGGGCACTTGGACGATCTACGGCGCGTCCTAGAACGGACTCGGAAATTCGGGCTGAGGATGAACCCGAAGAAGTGTGCCTTTGGCGTGACGGCTGGTCAATTTCTGGGTTTTCTGGTTCATGAACGAGGAATTGAGATCGGCCTGAAAAGTCAGGAGGCGGTGCGTACCATGCAGCCGCCGACCACGAAAAAGGAGCTTCAACGCCTCATCGGCAAGATCAATTTCGTCCGGCGGTTCATCTCTAATCTGTCGGGACGAATCGAGCCGTTCATGGCGCCGGTGAAGACCAAGTCCGACGACGAGTTTCATCGGGGGCGGAACGACAACGAGCGTTTGACGAAATTAAGCGATATCCGACAACGCCGCTCGTGCTAGTTCCGCCCCGAGCAAGACAGGCCATTCTACATCTACCCGTCGGTAGCCGATACGTCCATCGCTTCGGTAGTGGTGCAACTCTACGACGGTGTTGAGAGAGTCGTTTTCTACCTCAGCGAGGAGGATGTCTGGACGCGGAGACAAGATACCCCGAGGTCGAGAAACTCGCCTTTGTTTATTCTTCACCCGCACCAAGCTCCATCACATCCTTCGACGGCGGAGATCATCGTCATTTGTAAATCAGACGTCGTCAAACACATGTTGTCGGCCCTGTTTTGAAAGGCCGACTCGGTAAGTGGATGCTTGCGCTTGTCGAATTTGATCTCCGGTACCAGCCTGCGAGGGCGATTAAGGGCCAAGCGTTAGCCGATCTCATCGCCGAACGGATCAGCACCAATATAGCAGCACTATCCATTCGTGCATGGGCTATGTTCTTCGATGGATCGGTTTGTGACGGTGGATGCGGTATCGGCATTCTACTCGTATCACCTCGGGGGGCAGAATACTCCTTCTCCATCAGATTATCTACCCCTTGCACCAATAACGTAGCGAATATGAGGCAATACGTAAAGGAATGGAATTATTGTTGGAAGTCGGAGCTGAAGCTGTAGAGCTCTTCGGGGACTCAAAGTTGGTAATTAACCAGCTCACGGAGGAGTATAGTTGCGAAAGTGAATCGCTGTTCCCATATTGGGTGGAATGCCGTGAGTTGATGACACAGTTCCGGTACATTAACTTCAATTGGATCCCGAGGTCCCGGAATACCGATGCCAACAATCTCGCACAAATGGCGTCAGGCTACATAGATATAGCCGACGGAGCGAGAAGTTCGGATACAATTCCTGGAACGAGAATGATTGGAGAGCCGAAATCTTCGATTATTTGAACGATTCGGCTCGGGGGGCACCTAAACGGGTGAGATACAGAGCCATGAAGTACGTCCTTATAGGAGACGAAATGTTCTACCGGACATTAGAAGGATTGTTACTCAAGTGCCTAGGACCGACCGAGTCAAATCGGCTCTTACATGAGGTGCATGAAGGCGCCTGTGGAACACATCAGTCGGCTCATAAGATGAAGTGGTTGATCAGGCGATCAGGGTTTTATTGGCCCACTATGCTTGAAGATTGCTTCAATTATTACAGGGGGTGCCAAGCATGTCAGATGTTTGGAAAAATTCGGATGGTGCCGGCATCGGCGATGAACCCCATCATCAAGCCTTGGCCGTTTCGGGGTGGGGCATGGATATGATCGGCAAAATCCATCCAGACATCAGTGTAAAAAACATGAATGGATTTTGGTTATCACGGATTACTTCACCAAGTGGGTGGAGGCCGTCCCTATGAAAAAAGTAACATCGGAGGACGTGATCAAGTTTGTGAAAGAACACGTCATTCATAGGTTTGGAATTCCCGGACTATCACGACCGATTGAGGTTCGGTCTTCATTTCTAAAGAATTCAGGAAGTTCCGTGATGACGTAGGGATTAAACTGATCCGATCATCCCCATACTATGCTCAAGCTAACGGACAGGCCGAGGCGACCAATCAAAGCCCGATCAAGCCGATCAAGAGGAAAATTGACGAGAACCCTCGGGATTGGCACGAGAAGCTATCGAAGCGTTATGGGCCTACCGCATGTCGTGCCATGGAGCTATAAAGACCTCGCCGTACCGGCTTGTCTATGGACGAGGAGGCTGTATTGCCTTGGGAAATTACGAGCTGGATCAAGACGCGTCACGTTTCGGAATGATCCGACGAGCTGAAGAGTATGCGGCTTTGATGAGCGACACTATTGAGGACGCAACGTGAACTCGGGCTTTGGTCGTTGGAGAAGATCAAGGAGAACAAAGCCGGGGTGGCTCGTGCTTACAACAAAAAGGTTAGGCCAAAGGAGTTCCAAGTTGGTGATCTTGTGTGGGAAGGCTGTGTTGCCATTGGGAACCAGGGATAAGGCATATGGCAAATGGTCTCCTAATTGGCACGGCCCGTACAAAGTGGTCCGGGCCTTGAAGGGTAATGCGTACATGCTTGGAGGAATTGAGCGGCGAAAAGTTCCCCGTGGTCGTTAATGGTCAACACCTCAAGAAATATTTCCCAAGCATGTGGGATGATGGACGAGTAAGATGTGGGGGCCGATTTCGGAATCGACCGATAAAAAAAAAACATATATACATCGGAGCCGATGCACGGGCATCGACTCGAGAAAACGTATGGAGATTAACAAGTATGCAAGTTCAGCCGATGCACGGGCATCGACTTCGGAGAACGAGCCGATACGCCGATATCGACTTTAGCGGAATAAGTTTATACAACAGCTTGGCCTCAGACAGCGAGATGAGCCGATATTTCGCCATCGGCTCCCTGTACGACAACTCCATTCGGTAATCGACAAGGGAGCGAAATTAGTTGAGGGATTTTCTTCATTTGATGAGGGGATTCCTTACAAAGAAAGAGCCGATTGCTCGGGGAGGGAGAACAAAAGAAGGGTCTATTGACCAATCTACTATTGCTAGGCCTATACTAGTAGATCTTAATCTACGGGCCGTCGCTTCCTTCGTCGTCGTCCTCGGAACTCTCATCGGCACTCGCTGCCGATGGGTTCCTCGTCGTCTGCTCCCGTAACCCTCTACGGGGGCTTCGTCTTCGTCTTCATCGTCACCGCTCGTCGTCGTCCCACCACATGCGGAGGCGCTTCGCCGGCGGGTAACCCTCGAGGGAGTCGTCGTCGTCGTCATCGTCTTCCTCTTCCTCTTCTTCGGAGGTGGGGCAGCCGTCCCGGGGAACCGAGTCGTCCTCGCTCTCCGACTCCGAGTTCCCGACGGCGAGGAACCGAAGACTTTCATCCCCGCCGGTCGGGGACCGGTCGTCTTCGGACCGGACGGAAGAGGCATGGTCTTCCGGGTCCCATGCTTCGGGGCGCGGATGTCCGGTGGCGTCTCGCGGGAGGAGGAGGACCCGTAGGAAAGCTCGGAGGAGGAGTCGTGGAAGACCGACGAGGAGGAAGAAGAGGAGGAAGACATGGCTGTGGGAGTTTGGGGGTTTTTGGTGCCGATGGCCAGAACAGAGCAGGATGGTGAAATGGCGAACTGCTCAGAGCGGTTAAATAAAAGGGGGCCACGGTGAAAAAAATTCAATGCCACAGCAGTTTTCGAGGAGGCAGTACTCAAAGACAACGGTCAAATTGTGCGGAGCAATGGTTCTGCTCTGCCATGACATGACCCGACGAAAAATGCTGCAATGGTTCTGCTCTGCCATGACATGACCCGACGAAAGGAAAACATAATGATTTTGGAAATATCATTTCCAAAACCAGGGGGGCATGTGTTATCACCAGAATTTGACCAAGTCAGAGGTGGGCCGCGATTGAAGATGGACGTGAAGAAATATATATAGGAGAAGTATGTGGATCGGCCTTTTTACCAGAGTTGGGCTTAATTGCCCATGTATCTGTAACATTTTAGATCGTATCTTAGTTTAGAGATAGAATCTTAGTCGTGCACGGTTTAGTGCATGCCCACATTAGAAAGTCCCCTGGACTATAAATATGTACCTAGGGTTTATGGAATAAACAACTCACGTTCAACCCCAAAAACAAACCAATCTCGGCGCATCGCCAACTCCTTCGTCTCGAGGGTTTCTATCAGGTAAGCGACATGCTGCCTAGATCGCATCTTGCGATCTAGGCAGCACAAGCCCCACGTTGTTCATGTGTTGCTCGTCATCGAAGCGCTTTTGATGGCGAGCAACGTAGTTATCATTAGATGTGTTAGGGTTAGCATTGTTCTTCGTTTAAGCATGCTTACGTAGTGCAACCCTTGCATATCTAGCCGTCCTCACGCCTATCCCGGGTGTGGGGGCGGCACCCCGCTTGATCATTATTTAGTAGATCTGATCCGTTACGATTGCTCCTTGTTCTACAAGGATTAGTTTAATATCCGCAATAGTTTGGCCTTACAAAGGGGGAGGATCCCGTGGCACGTAGGGTGGCGTTCGCAAGTCCTAAACGGGATGTTCCTAGGATCAACTTCATGTTGGTTTTCCGGCCTTGTTTAGGATCGGCTTACGAGCACCGTGCGTGGCCATCCGGCCCAACCTCGGAGTAGGATGATCCGATTATGTGGTGAAAACCCTAAATCGTCGTAGATCTCATTAGCTTCATCTTGATCAAGCAGGACCACCAAGTATTCGTACACCCCGTACGGATCATGGGTGGATCGGCTCTTTGAGCCGATTCACAGGATAACCCGAGAGCCGATCGAGGCTCGTATTTAACGTTTACATGTATGCCCTGCGAGAAACTAAGCGAGGCAATCTCATCACCTTCCCCGACCAGGTATAGGTCAGGTGGCACGCCCTTGCACTTCGCAACGCCGCGTGTGACCAGAAGAGCATTGCGGGCCGTCGCTCGGAGGGGTCTCAGCCAGCCGCAGCTCTAGGCTCCCCCCGGCTCTACGGTGTTGACAAGGCCGCTGCCCGCCGGTGGGTTTTGGCAGTCAACAACTTTAGACAAATTTAGATGTATCTAGATACTAAAATAGGTCTAGATACATCCAAATTTTGATAAAGTTGAGACATCCCTTTATGAACGGAGGGAGTACCATGGTAAGAAAATTACTATGCTTATGAAGCAAACCAAGGGATATACAAGGAGACATCCCATGGTGTATGCTCTTTGCGGATGATGTGGTGCTAGTCGATGATAGCCGAACGGGGGTTAATAGAAAGTTAGAGTTGTGGAGGCGAACTCTCGAATCGAAAGGTTTTAGGCTTAGTAGAACTAAAACTGAATACATGAGGTGCGGTTTCAGTTCTACTAGGCACGAGGAGGGAGAGGTTAGCCTTGATGGGCAGGTGGTACCGGAGAGAGACACTTTTCGATATTTGGGGTCCATGTTGCAGAAGGATGGTGATATCGATGAAGATGTGGGCCACCGAATCAAGGCTAGTTGGATGAAGTGGCGCCAAGCTTCGGGCGTACTCTGTGACAAGAGAGTGCCACAAAAGCTAAAAGGCAGGTTCTATAGGACAGCTATCCGACTCGCGATGTTGTATGGCGCCGAGTGTTGGCCAACGAAGAGACGACATATCCAACGATTAAGTGTAGTAGAGATGCGCATGTTGAGATGGATATGTGGCCACACAAGAAAGGATCGGGTACGGAACGACGATATACGGGAGAGAGTTGGGGTAGCACCGATTGAAGAGAAGCTGGTCCAACATCGTCTCGGATGGTTTGGACATATCCAACGGAGGCCTCCGGAAGCGCCAGTGCATAGCGGACGGATAAAGCGTGATGAGAATGTTAAGAGGGGTCGTGGTAGACCAAACTTGACATGGGAGGAGTCCGTTAAGAGAGACTTGAAGGTTTGGAATATCGACAAAGATTTAGCCATGGATAGGGGTGCGTGGAAGTTAGCTATCCACGTTCCGGAACCATGACTTGGTTTCGAGATCTTATGGGTTTCAACTCTAGCCTACCCAAACTTGTTTGGGACTGAAAGGCTTGGTTGTTGTTGTTGTTGTATGAAGCAAACCAAGACAATGGTGGTATTTTAGATATTTTCAGTTACAAAACTGGATTTTACCTTTTCATTGTGATTTTGATTCTGCGAGAACCCAGTACTTTGTCTAGCTGACAACACTGACTGCGATTTAAGCTGCACCATTCAGAACAGCAGAATCAGCTGATACAACAACAACGGATGACATGGCATGCGATGGGATGACATTATAAATATATAGATGCAAAATAACTATATAAATGTAGCCATAAGTTAAGAGAACAACCTTACACTAAACGGTATCTAGTTTATACTATATAATCCTCCGTATGTGTATCGGGTGAGCTCTCGTACTTCTGCATTCACAAAAGTTGCATTTTTTACTATAAGTCTCGACTCCACAGAAGAAGGCAAAGTGGGAGCTATCAAAATATAGTCTCAGGTTATTAACATGTGAAACTGCTCAAAAAGTTAGTAAAGATCGAAAGAAACAAAGCGTTCATAATTAAAGCAACTTCACCTGCTAAGTGCTAACCAGATGAACATGTTGCGCTCTGGAGTGTCCCAGTTTGGCTCTACTCCATCGCAAACCAAGCTATCCTGTTTGGCTAGCCTGTAGACTACACTGCGAAACCTGAGGACTTGCTCCATACAGCAGACTCATCAAGATGAGCAAGCTGGGCGGTATTGTCATGATCAAGGCCACCACCATGGCAGCCTCCCAAGACAGCTCACCAAGATATTTAGTCGTAATGCAAAATAGGCAGGCTGAATCAAACAATACTTTGTGTCCTAATTGTATAATTTGAAGCAGGTCCACTATTTGATGAGCTACATCATTTGTGTGTATCAGATCATCACCACTGAACAATCGAACAACAAAGAGTGGCAATGGAGAAACATAGCTATCGTTATCCAAAGCCAGGTCGAACCATAGGTAGGTACTACAGAAGACTAAATTTTATAGGATAATAAATAAACTACATTGAGCAAGTGGAGCAGGCTTAAAAATGTCTCACTCGAAAGTCAGAAACACACTAAAAGGAAGACCCTGCACACCTGATTCCTCTAATGCAAAATAGGCTCTGTAGATAAAGAAACATAAAACGATATCAGGATTCAAGCATCAGAAAGTATGGGCGTGCCAATATATATATCCTACTTGTGATTGTTGACAACCTTCTCTATGAATCTCACAGCTAACACACAGATAAAGAGAAAAAAAAATGAACGCAAGTTTTTTAGTGTCGTGTAAAGCCTTACGGCTTTTGTAATCGTTCTTTCCTTTATTCTCCTTACAACTGAATTAACTGAGAAGGTGAAGAGCTGAACGCGCCATGATCTGCTTTGATAGTGCCATCCCACTCACGCATCTGAACCTGCAGCTGGACACATGGCAGCTCTGTCACGGAGAAAAACAGGAAAAATCCCCAAATTTTACAGCAAGAACACCTCAGAAAAAGGAAAGCGTAAGGAAAAAGAAATTTCCCACAACATAGGTCGAGCTCACCCGGCGTCGCGGCCGTTTCCATTCTCGTCGGCTGCCCCGCTCTCGTCGCTTGGCCGTGGTCATTGCGTTCGTATGCGCTTCTGCTGCACCCGCTGTTGATGAGAGGAGATCAGAGAGAGAAACTGATACGGGGCGATCTTCGGTCTCCACCGCATCATGTGCGTCAACGCCGACACGTCACCCAAAGGTGAATCTTCTCCTTTATGCGTGCCTACAATTGTCTCTCATGAATGGTATGCTACTTCATCCTCCTTCATATGACCATGATAGGAACACATCGCCAAGTACGGAGGAAGTGGACGGCACCATGGAGGCTCGAGTACTCAAGGCCGAGGTCGCGGAAGCATGGAAGAGAACGTCGAGGATAAGGAGACGCGCCGAGAAGACCGGCACTCGCCGCACCGCCACTACACTCGAGGACGACGGCACGCGCCGCCCTACCCGCGCCGGCCCTATCGCCCTACATGTGCCGGCCCCGACGCCCCACCGCAAAGAGCATCAAATCCGAACCCTTTATCCCTTTGTATGCCTAAACTACCCTTCCTTTGGTGGCTCCCTATATATAGGCTCCCACCTCCCCCTTCATTAGGTAAGACATAACTTGAGTGAGAACTTGGCTTATGCCTCCACCATCCCTTTGGGATTAGGGAAACCCCCTCCTTAGATTTACCCAAATCTATTGTACAAGGCACTCCTTATATGATTAGTCTCTCACACTCGTGATTCAACCACCGGTCTCTCACTCGTGTGATTCTACCGATCGTATACCGATCTTCCTCTCGGGGATTCTACCGCGTGTCTCTCTTGAGAGATTCTATCGGGATAGTGGTTCGGGCTATCGGGAGTAAACCGAATTGTATCGGGTTGGTGTGTGTTTGGGTGTGTCCATCGTGTTCATCGCCGTGTTTTTCGTGTTCTTCCTCTCCCCCTGCCTTTCCCTCGGTCAATTCGTGAGATCGGGCAACCCACGTGGCCTTAGGCCGCATCATATGGTATCAGAGCAAAGGTTGCCACGAATTTGACCCCCAAATCTGTCCAATTTCGCCCAAAAATTTTCCCAAAAAATTGCCCCAAAAAATAGCTCGAAATTTGATCTCCGAAATTGTTGCGTTTTTTGTGGTTTTGATCCACAGATCTGGTGTTACTGGTGTTGATCTACACTTCCCCAATATATTCCCTTCTAATTCCATCGATTTCAGCTCCAATTTGAGGATTTTTCGAGCTTCCCGTGTGCAAGTTCGTGAGGAACAGTTCATCCCGATTTGGGAATTTCCGGGTCAACGCGCCGCCGCAGGGCCTCTCCATCCGCTCGCATCTGGCCGCGCCTGCGAGCACCATCCGCGCCTTGCTCCTTGCTGCGCCTTCCCACGACGCCCGCCTCCACTCCGCTCCGCTGACCCAGCTTCCGCCTCAACCGCGCAGCGGCGCACCAGCAACTCGAGCCCCACCTCGCGCCTGCACCTTGCTCGCCCAAGCCGCCGCGCAGCTCCTGCTCGCCAACCACCACGCCGCCGCGTCCGCCTGACCAGGCCCAAGCCGCCAGGCTCGCCTCCCCGCGCGCCAAGCCACGCAGGCCCGCCCCCAACTCCCGACGCCCACGCGTGGATTCCCCGCCGCACCAAGCTCCCGCCAGCGCTGCTCCGCTCCACGCCTCTTCCCTAGCTGAGCAGCACGCAGCTAACCTCATTCGGCTCAGCAGCAGGCCGCTCATTCCACCCAGAGCGCGCACGCCCTGTTCCGCACCGCTCGCAAGCCAAGGCTCGTCCGACCCGTCCTGGCAGCTCGCTCGCAGCGCTGCTCCCCCGCGCCAGCATCGCCTTGCTCGCGCCCAACCACCGTGCCGCCGCTTGCAACCTGGCCGCTCAACCACCACCAGCCACCAGACCCGCGCCCACCTGCCCCGCTCGCCCCTGGCCTCCACTCCTCTCTGCTGCAAATCGCCCGCCCCGCCCTGCTCGATTTTGGCCGCAGCTCTTCCCGGCGCGTACGCATCCAATTTCCTTTGCCGCACGCGCAGCTACAGCTCGCCTCCACTGCCGCATCAGCCGCGCAGGCCTTGAATCGCCAGCAATTCTTCTCCCACTTGATTTCTCCACCAACCGGAGCCAAACCGGGCTGTAGACCGGGAAAATTGCTCAAACCGGATCCCAACCGGGCCCCACGCCGGATATCTCGCAAAATCAGCTCGGACCGGGCGCCAACCGGGCGGCACGCCGGACGGTCCGGCCAGAAATCCGGTTGACCGGCTCCTGGACCGGGTTTGACCCAGTTTCGAGCCATTTTGACTCCATTTTTGCCCCAAATTTTGACAACTTTCCGGAGCCCGTTTGACTCCAAACTTTTACAGCCATCTCACAATATCGTGACTCTAATTTTGACACCTTTTCCGAAATTTTTGGAGCCCAACTTTTGACCGCTCGTTTTGACCCAACTTTTCGGGCATTGACTTAGTTTGCTCGGTTTCCGATTTGGAGTGCATCGGCTGTCTATTCCGCTTCCGCGCCTACATCAACTCCGCGACGACACCGTTGGCACCCCGGATCCCGGCGCATCTTCGCCACTTCGACACCACCATTTCGCCATCGCAAGTTCGTGTGCTTGACACCGCCTAACGTCAATAGGTATAACTTGCCTCCCCTACCCCTAGTAGCCTTTTCTTCCTTTGCGTACCTATCCCATTGAGAGTGGCTTTCCGAGCGTTGCGAAGCATTGCACAAGTGTCACGACCGTGAGAGGGTGTGTGTGTGCGTTGTGTTGAGCAAAGCTCCGAAGCAAGCTCGGTGAGAAAGATACACAAAAGAAGAAAAAGTGTGACATATACATAGAGAAAAATAAAGCTTCTAAGCATAGAAAAAAAAGTGAAAAAAAAGAGAAAAAGAAAAAAAAGAAATAGAAAAGTGTGTGTCCACCGATACCGAGAAGTGCAAAGCTTGTGCGCACTAAGAGAGAAAAGAGAAGAGTGACATTTGTGCAAATCTTGTTGCTTCTATCTTGTGCAACCAAGCTACAGTCTCTCTTGTGTTGGCGTGACACCGAGCATATAGTCTTCGTTAGGATCATCTTTGTCACTTGCTCACTTCCTTGGTCGCGCTAACCCCATTGTTCTTCTTGTGTGTGTTTCCGTGTTTCCTTGACATAGATCACCACTTTTGACATTTGACTTTGGATCTTACCCACATTAGACAATAGACTTTTCCGTTGATCTTTTTCGTTTGCTATCCACCCCTTACCCACCACATATAGAGTTCTTAGCCTTTTGCGTGTGCTTTGAGTGTGTGTGTGAGTAACCCGATACATTTCGACTTTGCTCTTGACTTGAACCATTTTCCGATACTTTCTTGATAGGTGGGATACTTGTGTAGTTTTCCTTCCACCATACATATACACCGATCCTAGTGAGAGATACACATGATGACCCCACTAGAGCAAGCCGAGATGAGAGCATACTTCGCCGAGCTAGATGCTCGAGAAGCCCAAATGACACCCAAAGAAAAAGCCGAGTGCAACGCATACATCAAACACCTTGAGAGCAAGAGTGATACACCCCATGAGTCGAGTGAGGATGTTTCGATTTCTAACAAATTAACCTCTACTCCGCTTGTGTTGTCTTCCTCTTTGCTAGGTTGCTCGGACATCGACGACGCCATTGCCATGGAGATGAGGGACTCCACTATATGTGAGATGAGCGACTCCACTATATGTGAGATGAGCGATTCCACCATATGTGAGCTTGGGTGCCACCACTTCGTGAGCATGAGCGATACACCAAGTGAGATGAGAGTGGTAGTTGATAGGTCATGTGAGGCCATTTCGAATTCTAACAACTTACCCTCTACCTCTAGTGTGTTTCCTTGTGTCTTATTAGGTCCCATGGATGACGAGACGCCGATCATGGAGAAGATGTACATGGTGCATGAAGATGATGATATCACACCATGCTTGTTGCTTGAAGATGAACATGGAGGCCACATCGAGCCTACCTCTTCCACAACACCTACCTCATATGAGCGGGACTACAAAGGTACACATATGGGTGTTGATGATGCCATGATCCCACTAGTGGACATGATGATTTGTGAGTGCTTGCATGAGTTGGATGATCTTATTGCTATGTCATATGCTTCTTTCACTTTCCCTTGTGATACTTGTGCCATTGTTGATCATGTGGAAGTAGTTGCTTGTGACACTTTGACCATGCCATGCTATGAGTGTTTCGATTTCTATCCTATTGCTTGCAATATGTCGAACAATTTCTCTTTCCCATGTATTGCTTGCAATGTTGATAATGATGCTTGTTTTGTGACAACCTTGCCGAACAATTGCTCTTTCCCTAGGTTTGTCGACAACAATGATCAAATGTTGAACATGTTTTGTGCTACATGCTTGCAATATTCTCCCATTAATGCAACCAAAATGTTGAATACTTTCTCTTTCCAATGCTTGGTTTGCAATGATGTTCATATGCTTGTGAATGAGATTGCCCCCATAGCTCTCTCACCTTTTGGAGACTTTGCACCTATCCATGTTGAACATGTTCCTAAGTTTTCCCCGCATATTCACAATGTGTACTATAATATCTTGCTTACCGCTAATGGTGATGTGCAAAAGAAATGGCGCATCATGATGGATGATGTGTTCATATACCATGCACACACATTGTTCTTGTTGTCTAACATGTGTGTAGGTACCCACACTCCAATGTCAACCTCGATTGAGCACGAGTTGACAAAAAGAGCTCTTGAGAGCATGATACACGTGAGCTCCAATGAGTGGTTTTGCCCGCACACTTCCACTACACAAGACCTCTCAATGAGAGCACACCGACACTTTGATAAGGTGACCTCCTTCTACTTGCGCCCTCTTCCTAAATCCATTGAACTTTGGCTACGCTTTGATTGCTCCTTTGCTTTTCTTGTGCTATTCATATGGCTCTTGACAAGTGAAGGGACATTCAAGCGTTGGTGTCATCTACCTCCTCTACACGTTCACGAAGACTCATCGTCGAGGACGACTCTTTTTCAAGTGGGGGAGATGATACGGGCGACCTTCGGTCTCCACCGCATCATGTGCGTCAACGCCGACACGTCACCCAAAGGTGAATCTTCTCCTTTATGCGTGCCTACAATTGTCTCTCATGAATGGTATGCTACTTCATCCTCCTTCATATGACCATGATAGGAACACATCGCCAAGTACGGAGGAAGTGGACGACACCATGGAGGCTCGAGGACTCAAGGCCGAGGTCGCGGAAGCATGGAAGAGAACGTCGAGGATAAGGAGACGCGCCGGAGAAGACCGGCACCGCCGCACCGCCACTACGCCCGAGGACGACGGCACCGCCGCCCTACCCGCGCCGGCCCTATCGCCCTACATGTGCTCGGCCCCGACGCCCCACTGCAAAGAGCATCAAATCTGAACCCTTTATCCCTTTGTATGCCTAAACTACCCTTCCTTTGGTGGCTCCCTATATATAGGCTCCCACCTCCCCCTTCATTAGGTAAGACATAACTTGAGTGAGAACTTGGCTTATGCCTCCACCATCCCTTTGGGATTAGGGAAACCCCTCCTTAGATTTACCCAAATCTATTGTACAAGGCACTCCTTATATGATTAGTCTCTCACACTCGTGATTCAACCACCGGTCTCTCACTCGTGTGATTCTACCGATCGTATACCGATCTTCCTCTCGGGGATTCTACCGCGTGTCTCTCTTGAGAGATTCTATCGGGATAGTGGTTCGGGCTATCGGGAGTAAACCGAATTGTATCGGGTTGGTGTGTGTTTGGGTGTGTTCATCGTGTTCATCGCCGTGTTCTTCGTGTTCTTCCTCTCCCCCCCGCCTTTCCCTCGGTCAATTCGTGAGATCGGGCAACCCACGTGGCCTTAGGCCGCATCAGAAACCAAGAAGAAGGAGCAGTCAGGCAACATAACTGCTCCTTGATGCGGCTGGTGTCGACAGCAAGACTGTCGTTCCCCAACGCCGCTGGGATCTGGTCTTGTTCCGGCGACCTCCTCCGTATCCCATTGGGGGAGAGCAGCAGAGCGGCCTCCTCCTTGGTCAGCGGCGCGCCTGAAGATGGAGTAGACGCGCGTGAACGTGCCGGAAGAATGGCTGTTGGAGCTGGGACGGCCGAGCCTCCACGAACTTTACCGCCGCCGAACGGGACCGGATAGAGGCGGTCCAGCAAGGGCGCCGACGGGAGAGGCGGCGCTAGGGTTCGAGCACGGCGTCGCGATTGGGGGCGCAGATTTAGTAGGTTTGCGGGGGAATCTGCTGGGGCATGGTTGGGCGGGGAGATGCGGCGCCATTGGAGCTCGTCGAGGAGCGGTGCATCGAAGAGATCGATAGGGGATGAGATGCTGCCACGGGGTCTTTCCAGAGAGGCCACGAACCCATGAGTGGAAAATTATAACCGCTACGACTGGAAACCGAAAACGCATGGAACGCCGTGAAAAAGGCACAGCAACCGGAATCAAACTACAGAGGGTAACCGGAAGGAGCAGGTAATTATGGAATTTGCAAGGAAAGAAAAAGAAGAGGAGAACTCGATGTACCCTAACGATCGTGCGATCAACAGTGAAAAAAAACATCGTGGCAACCTTCGATTGGACAAAACGACCCTGTAAACAGTACCCCAATCGCTGAGGTTTCAGCAGAAGGATGTAACTTTGATATAGTTATATATAATCAATGGCGTGGGCTAGGAGTTTCTAAACTTCTTATGGCACCTTAAATAAAATGTTGTTCAATCAATAATAACAATGTGCTTATGATTGTTACTCCCTTCCACCATGAATAAAGTCCACATCGGTTTCGTGTCAAACTTTGACTCAAGATTTAGGTACCCACATCTAATTATATGACATCCGCGAAATATACCATTGGAAAGTTCATCGAAACAAGCATCCGATGATATAGTTCTCCATGACATGCAACCCATAATTGGTGGGCCCAAGTATTAGTATAAGCTTGCCTCTCAAAACAAATTGGCATTGTACTCTAGGAAAAAGGGAGACTACTCACAATGGCAATATCAGAAGTAGTATAATGCACTACATGCATGCAAAAATGCTGATGTGTCATATCAATTAATGATGAAAGAGATGATAGTGGTATCATAGGTAGATACCGTATCATAGCACGACTAGAAAAATTACTGCCAAACAAATCTTTTACACACTTTTGTATTGAGATTCTACAAATCATTAAATACATGTAACATATGATACTACTACATGATGATACTATGGATTGTGAAGATAATATCGTACACTAGTATCATATGCATGATACTACTATATGATACTCCCCACTATGACTAGTCTAATAATAACAATAGTACTCAACTTTGCTTGGTCCCTCAAGTGTTTAAAAGTCTATGTTCGGTCCCTCAAGTATCTAAGAGTTTATGTTTGGCCCCTCAACTCTATTGTGGTCAAAATCGAGCACTTAAACACTTATTTAGGTCTAGCAATGATTAAAACATGATTGATCGGTTTATTACTTGTTCTCTGGCATGACGGCAAAGCATTTTGCCAAATCTCAACCACACATAGTTGGGGCCCATTAGAGGGACTAATTAAATCAAAGTACAATGGATGTATAAAAGAAGGTTTTGTCATTGATTAGCTTTGCAACGGCCCATCAACTGTAAGTGTTGCATGTGTTCTAAAGAACTATGTTCATCGTGACAGATCAAGAGGAGTACGCAGTGGACGGCGCACAAAACTACCGTAGTGTGGGCACACCTTACTAATTTACTTTTTTGCACTTTTATATGTGATAAATTTTTGCATAAATAACTAACTAAAACATTTTTAAATAGGGTGGGCCATCCCACCCAAACACCCTGTTGCATACATCGCTGAGGGTAAGGGGTTTCATCTTCGTTCTATGGTATGAGTATGTAAATGCACGTGATACTCATCGAAGACAATATATATATAGCAGACGTCACATCAGATGAGCCTATGGATAAAAATGGGCCAGATCATATCTACTAGTGCACATATGAAGTTAAAATAGGTCAACCATCATTAAATCGATACTACTTAAAAGACCATTGTTTGACCTAATTAAGTGTATATATGAGGTCAGTAATGCTAGTCACAATGCATAGTATCATATATAAAAGTACCGTGTGTATGATACTATACTACATTTTACTATGTCCACGATGCATGGTATCATGTACTAGTATCATAATCTTCTTATATTAATTGATTTGTAGAATCTCAATGTAGATCTATGTACAAGATGTATTTGACATTAAATTTTCTAGTACTATGTGCTATGATACGGTATCTACCTATGATATTATAATCCTCTCTCTCAACTTTAATTGCACTGCCACATCAGCTTTTTTGCAAGCATGAGATGCATGATACTGTACTACCTATGATACTCCCATTGTGGGTAGTCTAAGGGGGCAATGTTAGACCTAATTAAGTGTTTGAGGTTAGTTATGGACCACTGTTATATCTAATTGTGTTTGAGGTCAGTTAGGGACCTTATTATACATAATTAACTGTTAGAGGTGAGTTCAAATGATAATATATAGTTGGGGTCTAAAGTTCACCAACGAATGTAACACACGAGGGGCCAAATTTGTACTTAATTAACCCTATTAGGGAAACACATGATTATCTCATTCAACAAAATATTAGGAAAGAGTATCACAATTGTATTTATCGCTTATCTCTTTCATGTTAATCGAGACAAGAGTTCGTTCTAGGTCAGATCTACGACCATTAGCATCGCATGGTGACATGGGTGTGCAGTTGCGAAAGTTTTTGCCCAAGTTGTCGACTTCCTCAATCCACACTTAATATTTGTGCATGTGGGCCTAAGTATATGGTACTACTTAGTCCTAGTCCTAGTATATATGTTGGGTGACTTAGAAAAAGGAATTGTTCGATGATTGAGAAATTAAACTTCAAAAATACTAAATTACTTCTAACCAGATATTAATTACTTGGAAATTAATTGCAATATATTTAGGGAGTAGCTAGATCGACAACCGCGTATGTTTAAAAACAAATTAAAAACATTTCATATTTTATGTGTATTATACCATTTCACTTATACAATATAATTTCTTAGAACATTGCCACTGCAATGTGTGGGGTATCCTTCTAGTTTCACTAGAGATTGAGTGCATAACATAGTTGTCATAGACTCATAGGATTTTTTTCAAGAGGCATAACTAGAGTAGTACTAAGAAAACAATCGATAGGAATTTTTTAAGGTTCAATCCTTTGAACCAAACGAGCTCTATAGGAAAGAACCATATGGGTAAAAATCATACTCTGTACAAGATTCCTTCAAAAATCCTTTAGGGCATCTTCGATTCGTTGGTATAAGAATTATAGGATTTAGATCTTATAGGAATATTTCCTACACTAGTTGTTTGATTCATATGAACATATCCAATAGGAACTAATCCTATAGGAATCATCATGTAGTGCAAATCCTATAGTATATGATTAAATATTTGGTCCTACCTCATAGAAAAATTCCATTGGCACAATCAAACACAACACATCTTCCTATAGGATTTAACTACCCATGTCATCCCAAATCCCAATCCTACTCCTATGATTTCCCTATCCTGTGAATGAAAGGAGCCCTTAAATCAAACTATTCCGCACCTCGTCGATTCGTATAAAACCGACTCTAGCCAAGAACTCTCCGCCCGACCTTTCTTCTTCACCATCAAGCCACCACACACTGTCATTTTCCATTGCAACGCATCTTACTAAAATCTTCTTGTGCTAGGGAGATTAAATTTCTTTCTTCCATTAAGTATTACATGCATTACGTACACATGCAAGATGGAAACGAGGAGGCCCAAATATCGCGGGAAAAATAGGGAATCCTCGCCGGATTCCGGTTCGATCGCGTGTTGTACTGCTTGCTCATGCTTGTTCAGCGAGTCCTATCCCATCTTGCTACTACCGAGACATGTCAATGGCAACATGGCGACTCAGCAGCTACGCCATCTTTCATCATCAGTAGCATCGAGGAAATCCATCCTTGATTTCGTCGCGCATTAGGTAAGGATTACGTGTAATAACATGAATTACATAGACGACCATAGTAGGTTTGTCCCTGTTTTCCTAGTTTAAAGGCCTACTTGCATTACCCTACATCATCAATGCCCCGCGTACTTATCCGCACCGCCGACTGCTCTGCACTCCTATGATCTATGCATGGCTGGGCAGTCAAAAAAAGTTGCGTCACCTGGGAAATCAACAAGCCACGCAAGCAAGTCGCAAGCATCAGAAATTCCGAATCAATGCCTAGCTACAATCTAGCTGGCCTCTTCCCAACTCATTGCCCTTGAGGCCTTGACAAAGCCTTCTAGAAGGGTTTATCAAAATATTCCATATGGATTAAAAAACCACACCTGCTAGAGATTCATATATGCTCCCTATGGTAAAAATATGCGTCTCAAATTTATATGGATAGACATGTATATCTAACTAAAATGCATGTATCTAGACATAAGTGAAACACCTATATATTTTCAAACGGGGATGTAGTAGATTTTATGGGTCATGTGTTGGCAATAAAAAATGGATTCCCCATTTCATCTCTCCACAAGGAGGGCAAAACGAGTGGTCTTTTGTGAAGTGTCTCTACCAATCTACAATCACTTCAATTTTCACATGTACGCTAGACCCAGAAGGATGGCCAAATCCAAGTTGCAGTGTTTTATCTCGATCCACATCTACATATGGTTTTATAATTGATCTTTATCCTATTGAATTCAAAATTGAACTGTATATACATAAATTATAATTCAAAAAACAGAGAAAATACTTGTTGGAGGTCAGTTACCACACATATAACAAATGGTACATACCGCAAGTTTGAGCCAAATTTTAAAACAAGAAAACGAGTTTTTTTGCAAAAGTTGGGCATTGAGCCAAAACATATGATGTAGATCCCAGGAAGGGTTCATGCAGGATCTGTAGCAAACTTTCTTGTGAAGACACATTTTGGCACATATGTGAATCTTCTCACTGCCATCAACTTTGCATACTCAAGTTTTTTGTTGCTAAATATGCAAAAATGATATCAGTGTATTTTCCATTTTACTTATTCACAATGTTGGCACAAATTTTGATTTTTTTGAATTTTTATACCCAATTGAATATTGGTTTTTCATTTTTTGATTTCTTTTTTGAATTTGTATTCTCATTTGAATCTTGGTCAAATCCTAGATTTGACCAAGATTTAAACAAGCTTAAAACATGAAAATGAAAAACTAAGCCTCGATCCTTCTTATTCACTCTGAAATGAAGCTTTTGGAAGGGTTTTTTAAATTTCCATGTTTGAAACCCAAAACCACTTCTCTTCGTGCTTGACTTCATAAGACAGAGTTTAGGGTTATTGATAGATACATGATTTTTCTGGTTTGAATATGTCTAGACCTTGTTTATCAACTTGAATGCTTACTATATGACATAAGAGACTACATGCTTTTGGTTTTTCATTTTTTTTTTTGAATTTTATGCCCATTTGAATGTTGGTCAAATCCTAGGTTTGACGAAGATTTAAACAAGTTTAAAACATGAAAATGAAAAGTTAAGCATGGATCCTTTTTAGTCACTCTAAAATGAAGCTTTTGGGAGGGTTTTTGAAATTTCCATGTTTGAAACCCAAAACCACTTCTCTTCGTGCTTGACTTCATAAGACATAGTTTAGGGTTAGGGGTAGATACATGATTTTTCTGGTTTGAATATGTCTAGACCTTTTTTATCAACTTGAATGCTTACTATACGACATAAGAAGAGACTACGTGCTTTGGTTTTTCATTTTTTTCATTTTTATGCCCATTTGAATCTTGGTCAAATCATAGGTTTGAGCAAGATTTAAATATGTTTAAAACATGAAAATGAAAAGGTAATACTGGATCCTTCTTAGTCACTCCAAAATGTACCAATTGATAGATGAGTTAACTTGGCTTCATGGAAACAATAATGTCATGTAAATGAGTTAACTTGGCTTTCGTACCCTTTAATCCATATGAAACTTTGTACTAATGCAGTATAATAATCAACCGAGTTTTTACACCAGCAGGTATGTCACTTACGTGTGGTGCCCATGCGCAAGGTCCCACACTTCAGTGAGCACAAGTCAAGTGCGGTAGGTACGCAAACTCCCAGCCATCTTCTTTATCAAACGCATCAGGATGCGTATTGGAAGTCTCTGGGTCCTTCAGGATCCTTCGGTTGTCCTTCTCACAAAAAATCTCTCTCATTCTCGGCCTCGCTCGTGATGAGAACATCTCTATGATAGATACAACCAATACTCCTACAACCACATCTCAGGTACATTCGTTACTAGGAATCCTTCCTGATATATATGAGAATATGATGCTGCCTAAATCAAATGTATTTATATTATTTAGGAATGGATCTAGCATGGATGCCAAGCATTGGATTAGGAACGTGCATGGAGATGGCAGCAGACTCGCAAGGATTCGGGATGGTGTTGCAAGCGAGGATTTCGTAACATTGAAGCCACCATAGTGAAGCAACGATGCTTGGATGAATTATACAAGTTACTCCATCATAAAATTCGTCCAAAGAGTTATTTGTGGTGTTGCGTCACCTTATTTAATGGGCCAGGCCCATGTATTTTCGGATTAGGTATTTTAGGGGATTTTAAGAGGCCATATAAGTGGAGGAAGGCCCATTTAGGGGTGTTTTTGGCCAACCCTAGCTGGTTGGACGAAAATCCCTTGACTTCCCCCATATATATCCCTCTGTACCGTCATTAGAACTTGGATTTTGATTAGATTAAAACTTAGCCAATTGCTGCAACTACGTGTACTTCTTTTGAGGCCAACGCCCAGAACAAGACCGACTATTCGGAATCCCACCATTATCAATCAAGCTTTCATCTATATCCGCAATATTCTGATTGCATCTTTAGTTCTTACTTGTTCTCGATTTCAGGTAGGAATTAAGACCCTTGTCTGGTCGAGCCGATCGTGCTCCCGCAAGATCAGTAACTCCCGTAGATTGTCCTAGCGATTGCATTAGCGCACGAGCTTTGCACGTGTAGTCGGATCGTCAAGCACGAACTCCACCAACAAATTGAATTATCCTCATCTCATCGAAAGATTGGCCACCTTTGCCCTATCAAGTGGTATCAGATTTCAGGTTGCTCGGTGAGATTTACAGTTTTTCCTAGTGTAGATTTGTTTTACCTATCATTAAAAACCCCACAAAAATATATTAGGTTTAGATCATCCGTCCCATAGCCCCTGCCAAGCCATTGCATGATCTTTTCAGTTTTTGCTTTTTGAGTCTTTGTCCGCAATCGTTGTGTCGGTGTCTGGTCTTAGCGTCTAGAGTCGTTAGAGTTTCGAGTTCCGGTCATAGTAGTCGCGTCGCCGCCGCACCATCTCCGCTTGCAGTCCTCGCCATATCACCGCCACCATACACTTCCGCCACATCTGCCATCAACTCTTTGTTGTTCCCCTTTGATTCCCATCATCGTAAGGTCTTTCTTGATCTTTGTTTCTGAGTTTTTCCGGGTTTTAGATCCGTTTTCTTGGTCAATTTCGCGTTTTCCGTCGGAATTCTGATAGCAGTCTAGCTGCAAAAAAAAAAATCGAAAAATTTTTTTTTTGGGCGCCCGACCATAGAGGTCTCTATGGTCTAGCGCCAAGGGGTAGATTCCGCAAATTAAAAAAAAATCCGACAAAAAAAAATTCTGGGCGCCCTACCATAGAGACCTCTAGGGTCAAGCGCCAAGATTGAGTCCAAAAAAAAAAAAAAACCTGGGCGCCTTACCATAGGTGCCTCTATCCTCCAGTGCCAGTTTCGCTGCCTCTTGTATCTTGTGCCGCGTCGTGATCTCGTTGGTGATTTAGGCTCGCGTCTCTAATACGATCTAGCCTAGGACCAGCACAGTACCTTCGTTGAGCATTTACTCAATTTGCATCACTGATTTGATTACTGTGCCACCATATCACTATACTTTGCCTTCCCAGAGCTCCACATATTTCTCCACGTGCACTGTGTCGACCCCTGGTAATCGCTTTGGCAATCTTTGGAGAAGCTGATCTTTGCTGGTTGCCATATCGCCTTCCTCCTGTTTGGTAAGAACTTGTAAGAGCTTTGTATTTTGCTTGACGAATTGCGCGTGAACCACCATATTCCGTAGTTTGTAGGCATATACATTTGTGCTTTTTGGGTACTAACCATGACAGGAATTGAGGACCAAGCCATCGACCCGAGTTCCATGACGACTACGGAGCCGCATGTGCAACCATTTACAGGAGATCATGATCAGAGTTATATCTTTACCGAGTTTATGAGGGTAGATATAATACAGATGCTTATTTTGATTGGGATTTTGAGGTTGACAATATTTTTGGATGCCATGATTTTAATGAACATGAGAAAGTAAGAATTGCCGCCCAAACTTTTATTGATCTTGCTTCCGTTTGGTGGGACTGGAATTATAAAGAAAATGTTGATAATAAACCTACTACTTGGGTAGATTTAAAATCTGCATTGCGGCATAGATTTGTGCCTCTTTTTCATCAACGTGAAATGATCCGCAAACTTAAACGGTTAGAACAAGGTAGTAACACCGTGCATGCTTACTATCAGGAATTTAAATTTTACATGTACCGTTGTGATATAAAGGAATTTTAGGAAAGTACTAGAAACATGTTTTTCAACGGCTTAAACCCTGATATTAAGGTTCTTTTTAAGTATATTCCTCATTCTACTATTGGTATATATGTTCGCGCTTGTGCTTTTGAGAAACACATACAGGAAAACACGGTGGACCATTCCAACTCCTTCAAGTCATGCACACTAGCACCAGTTGTTTCTTCCAGCGTTCCACGCATGAATATTATTGTGCGAGTCGCCCGACCTACGGACTTGTGACACGTCGCTGCGAACATCTTCTACGTTGGAGTCCCAAGGTAAAAATGAAGGTACTGATTTTGTCCTTCCACATGTGACTGATGAATTCCATGATGATCTACATATGTCATGTGATGATTTGTCTATTGAGTTGATTGAGGATAGAGTTGTCACTTTGAAACAATCTTCTGATATAACAATGGAGAGGCTTCCTAGTTTTGGTCATGAACTTGAAATTGATAAATGCAATGTTGATATTAATATACCATGTGATGAGGTAGAAAATAATTTGGTCACAACGCCTATATTAGAGGATCATACTACTGATTTGCAAGTACCATGTGATAGTACCACTGAGATTGATGTTGTCGTGAGCACAATTAGTCCTGTATTCAATTCTTCTTTGATGATGTGCGCGTCCACCGAAATTATTAATGCTGAAATGGATTCTTCTATTGATTTAAGTACACCCACTGAATTGCATGCTACAATACCAAATGTTTTGGGTGTTTTTTTTGCGGATATTCATGCATCTATCAATTCGAGTGCCCCACTTGAGTTAAATGCTAAGAGAGATTTTGTGTTGGGTGTACCAATTGATCACTTTAATCTGTCTTGGAATATTAGTGCACCCACTGAAATTATCATTGATATGACTAGCAATCTTTTGGTTGACTCTAGTTATGACAAACCTACAGATTTGTGTGTAACATGTGCTGTTTTTCGTTCCTCTATTGATATGAGTGTACCCACGGAGAATTTTATTTCCAATGATGACCATGTGTTAGGAACTTGTGTAAATGATATACCGACTATGTTGAGTACACCTACTCTAAAAGTTAATTCTTCCATGTGTATGAGTGCACAAACTGAAATTCTTGCTCCTGATAATGCACCTTGTGACTTGAAAGGTGACTCTAGTATGGATCATATACAACTGGTTATGAACAATGAAGTGTTGGCTAAGATTTGTCATGCTAATTCTTTGTTTTCTGTTGTGATGGATCCACCTATATCTTTGTCACATGCTAGACATAAAATTGATGAACTTCCTTGTTTAAAGAGTGTCTACGCCCCCGATGTTACATTTAATTTGGTTGGGGAGTATGTCAGCACCAATGTTTTTATGGTACATAGGATTTGCATCATGTGTGAAGATTCTTATAGTTCCAATAAAACTGAATTTGTGTATATGCTTTTTCATTTTGATATGACCTCCAATGTTGGTATTCATTCTATGCCAAATAACTTGCTGCAAAATTGTTTAATTCAACATGACAAATCACTTATAACTTTGGGATGGTTTAATGATGAGCATTATAATTTGAAAGGAGTTAATATGTGCTTCACTTATATCTGCAAATTGAGTTGTGATAAATGTTTAATGGGGACTAATAAGCTTCTACGCTACTACAATACTGGAATATGTACAAACTTAAATGGGAAACATGAGAGATCTGTTAAAACGGATGACATATACATATACCATGCATATACCTTGTCTCTTTTGTTAGCATGTTTACATAATAAACATCGCCGAGGACGGCTTTTCTTTCAAGAAAGGGAGGATGATGAGGACATGATTACCTCGCGATTTGAAGGCATATCTTGGTGAAAAAGATGAGACTACGTCGAGGACGACTTCAATTCAAGTAGGGGAGGATGATGAGGACATCTCTATGATAGATACAACCAATACTCCTACAACCACATCTCAGGTACATTCGTACTAGGAATCCTTCCTGATATATATGAGAATATGATGCTGCCTAAATCAAATGTATTTATATTATTTAGGAATGGATCTAGCATGGACGCCAAGCATTGGATTAGGAACGTGCATGGAGATGGCAGCGGACTCGCAAGGATTCAGGATGGTGTTGCAAGCGAGGATTTCGAACATTGAAGCCACCATAGTGAAGCAACGATGCTTGGATGAATTATACAAGTTACTCCATCATAAAATTCGTCCAAAGAGTTATTTGTGGTGCTGCGTCACCTTATTTAATGGGCCAGGCCCATGTATTTTCGGATTAGGTATTTTAGGGGATTTTAAGAGGCCATATAAGTGGAGGAAGGCCCATTTAGGGGTGTTTTTGGCCAACCCTAGCTGGTTGGACGAAAATCCCTTGACTTCCCCCATATATATCCCTCTCGTAGCCATCATTAGAACTTGGATTTTGATTAGATTAAAAGTTAGCCAATTGCTGCAACTACGTGTACTTCTTTTCGGGCCAACGCCCGGAACAAGACCGACTATTCGGAATCCCACCATTATCAATCAAGCTTTCATCTATATCCGCAATATTCTGATTGCATCTTTAGTTCTTACTTGTTCTCGATTTCAGGTAGGAATTAAGACCCTTGCAAGTCAGGCTGATCGTGCTCCCGCAAGATCAGTAACTCCCGGAGATTGTCCTAGCGATTGCATTGGCGCACGAGCTTTGCACGTGTAGTCGGATCGTCAAGCACGAACTCCACCAACAAATTGAATTATCCTCATCTCATCGAAAGATTGGCCACCTTATCCCTATCAGCTCGACTCGCTCGCTCGCTCGCACCTCCTGCGCACTGACAAACCCTGCACAACAGTCAACATCATCACCCGAAAAAGGGGAGACACCATAATGCTATCCCTTCTTCTCTCCTTCCGAGTGATCCCTCTTCCTCCGAGTTTCACTCGACGGGCAAACACACATGTGTTGCATAGTAATAATAAAAAATTAAAAAAATCGACCTACGAATCTACGATTAAATAGGTTAAACTAGGGGTTTCCCCTGTACTACAGATCAAGTTCAAAAAAATCCAACTACTGGGTTCGATTTTGGGCTACTAATATAAAATTAAATAAGTTGAACTAGTATTCCTCTGAAAAAATCATTTTGGTATGCATTGTTTGATACTTTGCATAGCTAGAGTACATCACGAATTTATGATTTCATGCTTTGCTTTGCCAATTCCTCTAAAAACCACATTTATGAGTAGTAAGCCCAAAAAACTACTTTGCAAACTTTATGGCAATGAAAAATTGTGTATATGTGTGAAAAATAGGGTCACGATGATTCAAAAGTTCACCTTGGTTCTTGTAGTAACCAGGCGCATATATATATATGCACGTGGGAAATTGAAGGAGCAAGCAAGCAAACACTCCAACATATGAATGGTGAGAGAACCCGTTAAACCACTTCTTAGTCACTCCAAAATGAAGCTCTTGGGAGGTTTTTGAAATTTCCATGTTTGAAACCGAAAACCACTTCTCCTCGTGCTTGACTTCATAAGACAGAGTTTAGGGTTAGGGGTAGATACATATGATTTTTCTATATGACATAAGAAGACTATGTGCTTTGGTTTTTCATTTTTTGATCTTTTTGAATTTTTATGCCCATTTGAATCTTGGTCAAATCCTAGGTTTGACCAAGATTTAAACAAGTTGAACACATGAAAATTAAAAGGTAATCATGGATCCTTCTTAGTCACTCCAAAATATATGAAGCTTTTTGGAGAGTTTTTGAAATTTCCATGTTTGAAACCCAAAACCACTTCTCTTCGTGCTTGACTTCATAAGACATAGTTTAGGGTTAGGGGGTAGATACATGATTTTTCTGGTTTGAATATGTCTAGACCTTGTTTATCAACTTGAATGCTTACTATACGACATAAGAAGAGACTACGTGCTTTGGTTTTTCATTTTATTCATTTTTTTTGAATTTTTATGCCCATTTGAATCTTGGTCGAATTCTAGGTTTAACCAAGATTTAAACAAGTTCAACACATAGAAATGAAAAGGTAAGCCTGGAACCTTCTTAGTCACTCCAAAATGAAGCTTTTGGGAGGTTTTTGAAATTTCCATGTTTGAAACCCAAAGCCACTTCGTGCTTGACTTCATAAGACAAAGTTTAGGGTTAGGGGTAGATACATGATTTTTCTGGTTTCAATATGTCTAGACCTTTTTTATCAACTTGAATGCTTACTATATGACATATGAAGACTATGTGCTTTGGTTTTTCCTTTTTAGATTTTTTTTTGAATTTTTATGCCCATTTGAATCTTGGTCAAATCCTAGGTTTGACTAAGATTTAAACAACTTTAACACATGAAGATGAAAAGGTAAGCCTGGATCCTTCTTAGTCACTCCAAAATGAAGCTTTTGTGAGGGTTTTTGAAATTTCCATGTTTGAAACCCAAAACCACTTCTCTTCGTGCTTGACTTCATAAGATATAGTTTAGGGTTAGGGGGTACATACATGATTTTTCTGGTTTGAATATGTCTAGAACTTTTTTTATCAAATTGAATGCTTACTATACGACATAAGAAGAGACTACGTGCTTTGGTTTATCATTTTTTCATTTTTTAAAATTTTTATGCCCATTTTAATCTTGTTCGAATCATAGGTTTGACCAAGATTTAAACATGTTTAAAACATGAAAATGAAAAGGTAATCCTGGATCCTTCTTAGTCACTCCAAAATGTACCAATTGATAGATGAGTTAACTTGGCTTCATGGAAAAAATAATGTCATGTAAATGAGGTAACTTGGCTTTCCTACCCTTGAATCCATAGGAAACTTTGTACTAATGTAGTATAATAATCAACCGAGTATTTACACCAACAGGTCTGTCACTTGGGTGTGGTGCCCATGCGCAAGGTCCCACACTTCAGTCTGCACAAGTCAAGTGCGGTAGGTACGCAAACTCCCAGCCATCTTCTTTGTTAGACGCATCAGGATGTGTATTGGAAGTCTATGGGTCCTTCAGGATCCTTCGGTTGTCCCTCTCACAAAAAAAATCTCTCTCATTCTCGGCCTCACTCGACTCGCTTGCTCGCTCGCACCTCTTGCGCACTGACAAACCCTGCACAACAGTCAACATCATCACCCGAAAAAGGGGAGACAACATAATGCTCTCCCTTCTTCTCTCCTTCCGAGTGATCCCTCTTTCTCCGACTTTCACTCAACGGGCAAACACACATGTGCTGCATAGTAATAATAAAAAACTAAAAAAATCGACCTACGAATCTATGATTAAATAGGTTAAACTAGGGTTTTGCCCAGTACTACAGATCAAGTTCAAAAAAATCCAACTACTGGGTTCGATTTTGGGCTACTAATATAAAATTAAATAAGTTGAACTAGTAATCCTCTAAAAAATCATTTTGGTATGCATTGTTTGATACGTTTCATAGCTAGAGTGCATCACAAATTTATAATTTCATGCTTTTATTTGCCAATTCCTCTAAAAAACACATTTATGAGTGGCAAGCCCAAAAAAAACTAGTTTGCAAACTTTATGGCAATGAAAATTTATGTATATGTGTGAAAAATAGGGTCACGATGATTCAAAACTTCACCTTGGTTCTTGTAGTAACCAGGCGCATATATATGCACGTGGGAAATTGAAGGAGCAAGCAGGCAAACACTCCAACATATGAATGGTGAGAGAACCCGTTAAACCACTTCTTAGTCACTCCAAAATGAAGTTTTTGGGAGATTTTTGAAATTTCCATGTTTGAAACCCAAAACCACTTCTCTTCGTGCTTGACTTTATAAGACAAAGTTTAGGGTTAGGGGTAGATGCATGATTTTTATGGTTTGAATATGTCTAGACCTTGTTTATCAACTTGAATGCTTATTATATGACATAAGAAGACTATGTGTTTCGGTTTTTGATTTTTTGATTTTTTTGAATTTTTATGCCCATTTGAATCTTGGTCAAATCCTAGGTTTGAGCAAGATTTAAACAAGTTCAACACATGTAAATGAAAAAGTAAGCCTGGATCCTTCTTAGTCTCTCCAAAATGAAGCTTTTGGGAGGGTTTTTGAAATTTCCATGTTTGAAACCCAAAACCACTTCTCTTCGTGCTTGACTTCATAAGACATAGTTTAGGGTTAGGGGGTAGATACATGATTTTTCTGGTTTGAATATGGCTAGACCTTTTTTTATCAACTTGAATGCTTACTATACGACATAAGAAGAGACTACTTTCTTTGGTTATCCATTTTTTCATTTTTTTGAATTTTTTACGCCCATTTGAATCTTGGTCAATTCATAGGTTTGACCAAGATTTAAACATGTTTAAAACATGAAAATGTAAGCGTGGATCCTTCTTAGTCACTCCAAAATTTACCAGTTGATTGATGAGTTAACTTGGCTTCATGGAAAAAATAATGTCATGTAAATGAGTTAACTTGGCTTTCCTACCCTTGAATCCATAGGATATTTTTTTCCAATGTAGTATAATAATCAACCGAGTTTTTACACCAATAGTTTTGTCACTTATGTGTGGTGTCCATGCGCGAGGTCCCACACTTCAGTGAGCACAAGTCAAGTGTGGTAGGTACGCAAACTCCCAGCAATCTTCTTTGTCTGACGCATCAGGATGTGTATTGGAAGTTGATGACCCACAAGTATAGGGGGTGTATCGTAGTATCTTCGATAAGTAAGAATGTCGATCCCAACGAGGAGCAGAAGGTGTTGACAGGCAGTTTTGATGAAGGATTCACTGTAAATGCTCACAGACAAGTATTCAGGGGGTTTTGATGTAATAGGTGAATAAAGTACGAGTAAGTAAAATGCGAGAGAAATAATTGCAGCGAGTGGCCCAATCCTTTTTAGCACAAAGGACAAGCCGGTTTGTTTACTTATAATGACCAAACGTTCTCGAGGACACACGGGATTTTAGTCTAGTGCTTTCGCTACATACAGACTGATTAATCTTCATTGTTTTGATAAGTGTTGTGTGGGTGAACCTGTGCTAATGTACCGCCCTTCCTAGGACTAATACATACTTGTGATTATACCCCTTGCAAGCATCCGCAACTACAAGAAAGTAATTAAGATAAATCTAACCACGGCCTTAAACTGCGAGATCCTGCGATCCCTCCTGCATCGATATACCAACGGGGTTTAGGTTTCGTCACTCCGGCAACCCCGCAATTGGCAAACGAGTACAAGATGCATTCCCCTAGGCCCATAAATGGTGAAGTGTCGTGTAGTCGACGTTCACACGACACCACTAGAAGAATAACACCACAACTTAAATATCATAACATTGAATATTACTCAACCATAGTTCACTACTAACAATTAGACTTCACCCATGTCCTCAAGAACTAAACGAACTACTCACGAGACATCATATGGAACATGATCAGAGGTGATATGATGATGAATAACAATCTGAACATAGACCTTGGTTCAATGGTTTCACTCAATAGCATCAACAACAAGTAGAAATCGATGCACGGGAGAGTTTCCCTATCAAACAATCAAGATCAAACCCAAATTGCTACAGCGGTGACGATGTCCAGCGGTGGAGATGGCGGTGATGATGGTGGAGATGATGATGATGGTGATGGAGATGATGTCCAGCTCGATGGCGGTGACGATGGCGTCGATTTCCCCCTCCGGGAGGGAATTTCCCCGCGGATTCCCGCCCGCCGGAGAGCTCTTTCTCTCTCGGTGTTCTCCGCCCCGCGAGGCGGCCGTAACCCTTCGTGAGGATTCCTCTGTGGCTTAGGTCTTCGGGACGAAGGGTTTCGCGAAGAAAAGGAGGCGAAAGAGGCCGAGGGGGCCCCACACCACATGGTGGCGCGGCCGGAGCCATGGGCCGCGCCACCCTATGGTGTGGGCCCACCCCGGGTCCAGCTGGCTCCCCTTCGGCTTCCTCCGTCATCCGGAAAAATAGGATTTTCACGTAAAACTTCCTTCCACGGTTGATCTTCGAAATATCGCATCTCGACGGTGCTTTTCCAGCGAGAATCCTGGCTCCGGTGCTCGATCTCCAAATAATCATGAAACATGCAAAATAGATGAAATAACATAAGTATTGTGTCCCAATATGAAATATATCAATGAATAACAGCAAATTATGATATAAAATAGTGATGCAATTTGGACGTATCAACTCCCCCAAGCTTAGACTTCGCTTGTCCCCAAGCGAGACTGAACTCTGTAAACAGGTCCACATGTTTATGGAGTGAAGAGTCGATAAATAAAATACGGACAAGAAGCATCATATTCATTCACCCAAGACATTATAGTAAACAACTTCCTCATATAACTCAATCTTGAAACAAGTATAAGGTAATCACAAATAAAGGTGCACAAGGAATCATAATTGGTGATGGCAAACTTTGTTCTTGGTCAGAGAACATTTAACAGATTATATTCATCTATTGAGCAGCGCTCTCATATTAAAGCTTATAGTAAACTTGCATACTCAATCATATTAATCATTGATGACTTTCAAAGTTATATTCATTCAAGGTAAAACTTGTACCAAACAAGAAAGAGTAAAAACATGATGAAGCAAATCAAAATATAATAGTTTGATCACAACAACTCAAATGCTTGCTTGAGATGGAGGGAAATAGGTTTACTGACTCAACATAAAGTAAAAGACAGGCCCTTCGCAGAGGAAGCGAGAGATTAAATCATGTGCTAGAGCTTTTTCAGTTTTGAAATCATATAAAGAGAATAAAAGTAAAGTTTTGAGAGGTGTTTGTTGTTGTCAACGACTGGTAGCGGGTACTCTAACCCCTTGCCAAACGAGTCCTCCAAAGAGCGGCTCCCATGAAGGACGTTATCTCTACCGAGCAAGGTAGATCATCCCTCTTCTCTTTTGTTTACACATGTATTTTAGTTTATTTAAGGGTGACACTCCCCCCAACCTTTGCTTACACAAGCCATGGCTAACCGAATCCTCGGGTGCCTTCCAACAATCTCATACCATGGAGGAGTGTCTATTGCAAAATTAAGTTGCTTACCGATGAATCGGGGCAAAACATGTGAAGAGGATTATTAATGAAAGTTGATTAATTGGGGCTGGGAACCCCGTTGCCGGCTCTTATTGCAAAATTATAGGATAAGTGGATGAAGCCACTAGTCCATTAGTGGAGGCTGCCTAACAAGATCGAAAGATAAAACACCACATACTTCCTCATGAGCTATAAAACATTGACACAAATAAGAAGTAATAAGTTTTGAATTGTTTAAAGGTAGCACATGAAGTATTTACTTGGAATGGCGAGAAAATACCATGCGAGTAGGTAGATATGGTGGACACAAATGGCATAGGTTTGGGTTCAGGTTTGGATGCACGGAAGTATTCCCTCTCGGTACGGGTCTTTGGCTAGCAAGGTTAATTAGCAAGCATAAGAGTTGAGGGAAACAAACAAATATACATGTGATAGAAACAATCATGCATCTTACTTGTAAGCACAAACAGTTTTAACTTCTAGAATACTAAGCTAAGAGCTGATAAGAAAGATAATAACATCTTCTACATTTGTTTCCTCTATTCTTCTAAAACTCAAAGTGTTGTTGCTATTGACCATTGCTAAGTTTGCCAAAACCAAATAGATTTACTTAATGCTCCCAAAGTGGTACCAATACTAAAATCAAGATCAATCATATAGCAGAAATTGCAAACTAAAATAAGATGTGCAATATGTAAATGATAAGACTTCTCATTAATATTCCATAACGATAACTCACACCAAGGGATACATAGACAAACTAAAGGAGAGATACTTCCACACTGCAACCCATCTCATACGATAACTTCCCTACTCATGATATGACACTAATTAATAGTAAAAAGTAAAAGGTAATGATGATGTGATACCGCGGCACTCCCCCAAGCTTGGAACAAACCAAGGGGATGCCAATACTGATAATGAATTACTTCTTCAGCGATGGTGGTGATGAACTCTTTCCGCGCTTCTTAATAAACTCCTTCAACTTCAGTTTCTCAGCTTGACAATTCTGCACTAAGATTCGAAGAGATTCATTGTTATCTGAGGTTGGCGATGACGACCTTGTGATGCGAATCGAGTGGTATTCAATCATTGTTCGGAGACGGCAATTCTCCTCCTCGGAGTATCTCCACTTCTCTTCTTAGAGCCCGATATTGATCACAAAACTCATCGGTGATCCGTAGAACTTCTTCCATCATGGGGAAGGAGTCGAGGCTAAGAGCGGGTGGTAGAGGTCCCTGCAAGTTATGAGAAAAAAAACGTTGAGTGTCAACAGATCCCACCAAGATTTGCTTGCTCCCTCCGGCTTGCTGATCTTGTCTTGATGGCACATCCTTCACTTCTTCCTCCGAAAGCCCCTTGCCCTTGTCGTTGGAGGCCATGGTGCCTCTAAACTAAAAACAGATCCTGGCAGAAACAACTCGAAACAAAACACGTCGAGAGAACGATATACGGACCTCCAGGGGTCCGGGGGATTTTATAATAAAATTTTTCAGAACAAACGGAAAGTACCAGATCGAACTAGAGTCGGAAAGGGGCGACGAGGCGGCCAGACCACAGGGCGGCGCGGGCCCAGGCCAGGCCGCGCCGGCCTGTGGTGGCACGCCCTCGTGCGTCCTTTCCACTCCGTTTCGAACTCGTAATTTTTCATTTTTTCCAAAAACAGCAAAAATAATGTTCGAAAAGTAAATCGCGAACTTTTCATTACCAGATCTTGTTACCTATTCAAAGTCGAGTTACGGCGGATCGTCAATTTGTCCTTTGATGAAAGCCTCCGGTGTTTCCACTCGAATAATATCAACATCAACATTATAAGAATCACACGAGATATAATGCTTGAGTCTTTGTCCATTCACCACTTGCGTAGCATTGCCTTGGAGAGAGCTAATTTTAATTGCTCCCGAACGATACACCTCCTCAACAACATATGGTCCTTCCCATTTCGAGAGTAATTTCCCGCAAAGAATCCGAGACGAGACCGATACAATAGGACTTTATCCCCAATATTAAACTCTCTTTTGATGATCCTTCTATCATGCCATTTTTTAACTTTTTCTTTAAAGAGTTTAGCATTTTCATAAGCTTCACTTCTCCATTCATCTAGAGAACTTAATTGTAGCAACCTCTTATCACCGGCAAGTTTAGGATCTTTATTTAATTCTCTAACGACTCGATAAGCTTTTTGTTCTAGTTCTAAAGGTAAATGACAAGCTTTTCCGTAAACCATTTTATAAGGTGATATTCCCATGGGGTTTTTATAAGCAGTTCTATAAGCCCATAGTGCGTCTTTCAATTTACTAGCCCAATTCTTTCTAGATTTATTAACGGTTTTACGCAAGATAGATTTAATTTCTCTATTTGATAATTCTACTTGACCACTACTTTGAGGGTAATAAGCGGAAGCAATTCTATGATTAATACCATACTTAGCAAGAGTTTTTCTAAAACCTCCATGAATAAAATGAGAACCTCCATCAGTCATAATATATCTAGGTACTCCAAATCTAGGAAAAATAATATCTAAAAGCATTTTTAAAGAGGTCTCACCATCGAGCACTTTTTGTAGGTATGGCTTCCACCCATTTAGTAACATAATCAACAGCAACAAGTATATGAGTGTTACCTTTTGAAGAGGGAAAAGGTCCCATGAAGTCAAATCCCCAACAATCAAACGGTTCAATAACAAGAGTATAATTCATAGGCATTTCATTGCGTACGGAGATATTACCAACCCTTTGACACTCATCACAAGATAAAATAAACTTCCTTGCATCTTTGAAAAGAGTTGGCCAATAAAAACCTGATTGTAAAACCTTTTGCGCGGTTCTATCTCCGGCGTGATGTCCTCCATAAGCACTGCCATGACATTTACTCAATATCTCTTGTTGTTCATATTCGGGAACACACCTTCGCATAATACCATCCACTCCTTCTTTATATAAGTGTGGGTCATCCCAGAAATAATGCCTCAAGTCATAAAAGAATTTCCTCCTCGTCTGAGCTGAAGAGGTTGGAGGCAAGTACTTGGAAACAATAAAGTTAGCATAATCGAGCATACCAAGGACTGTCTCGCGAACTCACCTTTATTACAGCCAATTGTTCATTTGGAAAACTATCATTAACGAGGAACAGGATCATAAGCAATATTTTCCAATCTAGACAAATTATCAACAACAGGATTATCGGCACCTTTCCTATCTACAATATGTAAATCAAATTCTTGCAAAAGAAGTAGCCAGCTAATAAGCCTCGGCTTAGCATCTTTCTTTGTCATAAGGTATCTAATTGCAGCATGATCGGTATGAATTGTAACTTTTGAATCAACAATATAAGATCTAAATTTATCACAAGCAAAGACTACAGACTAACAATTCTTTTTCGGTAGTAGCATAATTTCTTTGAGCAGCATCAAGAGTCTTACTAGCATAATGAATAACATTTAATTTTTTATCTACTCGTTGTCCAAGAACAGCACCTACGAGCAAAATCACTAGCATCGCACATAATTTCAAAAGGTAAGTTCCAATCTGGAGGTTCAACTATAGGAGCAGTTGTTAAGGCTTTCTTTAGAGTTTCAAAAGCTTCCTTACAATCATCATCAAAAACAAAAGGTACATCTTTTTGAAGAAGATTAGTAAGAGGCTTTGAAATCTTGGAGAAATCTTTAATAAATCTCCTATAAAACCCAAGCATGACCAAGAACACTACGAATACCTTTAACATCCCTCGGATAGGGCATCTTCTCAATAGCTTCAACTTTAGCTCTATCAACTTCAATACCTCTCTCGGAAATTTTATGTCCCAATACAATTCCTTCATTAACCATAAAGTGGCATTTCTCCCAATTAAGAACAAGGTTAGTTTCTTCACATCTCTGCAAAACTTTATCAAGGTTTCGCAAGCAACTATCAAAAGAATTCCCGTAGACGGAAAAATCATCCATGAATACTTCCACAATACTCTCACAAAAACCATGAAAAATAGCAGACATGCATCTTTGAAAAGTAGCAGGAGCATTACATAAACCAAAAGGCATACGCCTATAAGCATAAGTTCCATAGGGACAAGTAAAAGTGGTTTTCTCTTGATCTTTAGCTTTAACAGCAATTTGTGAAAACCCAGAATAACCATCAAGAAAGCAAAAATGATTATTTTTAGATAACCTTTCTAGCATTTGATCAATAAATGGTAAAGGATAATGATCTTTCTTAGTAACTTTATTAACTTTTCGATAATCAATGCACATTCTATACCCTACAACTACTCTTTGAGGTATGAGCTCATCATTATCATTAGGCACAACGAGTCATTCCTCCTTTCTTAGGAACGCAATGCACAGGACTAACCCATCTACTATCGGCAATAGGATATATAATACCATCTTCAAGAAGTCGTAATACCTCATTTCTTACCACATCCTTCATTTTAGGAATTAGACGACGCCGAGGTTCAACAACGAGGCTTCGCATCATCTTCCATATTAATGGCATGTTGGCAAATAGAGGGAGAAATCCCCTTCAAGTCATCAAGAGTATAGCCAATAGCACCTCGGTGTTTCTTCAATATTTGCAATAATCTTTCTTCTTCAAACTCGTAAGCTTAGAACTAATAATAACAGGATATATTTTCTTATCATCAATATGAGCATATTTAAGATTATCGAGCAAAGGCTTTAAATCAAAAACAGGATCTTCCTTTGGTGGCGGTGTTGTACCCAAGTCTTCCACCAGTAAATCATGCTTGAGAATAGGTTGGCGAAGAAAAATCTCCTCAAGCTCATCTCTTTCTTTCCTAAAAACTTCACTCTCGCTATCCTCCAAATGTTGCTGCAAAGGATTATTAGGAACAAGAATAATAGATGCACACTGCTCCATTTTAAAATCATTACTAGGCAAATCAGCTTTATAAGGAGTTTTAGTAAATTTAGAGAAGTTAAACTCATAAGATTCACCAGCAAATTTGGTCAAAATTTTCTCTTTTTTGCAATCTATAATAGCTCCACAAGTATTTAGAAAAGGTCTACCAAAAATGATAGGACAATAATCACTAGCGACGAGAACCAAGTACCAAAAAGTCAGCGAGGATATTTAATCTTACCACATAGAACTTCCACATCTCGAACAATACCAATTGGAGAAATAGTTTCTCTATTAGCCGACTTGAATAACCACATCAATATCTTCAAGTTCACAAGAATCAATTTCGTGCATAATCTCCGTGTAAAGCTCATAAGGTATAGCACTAACACTTGCACCAATATCACATAAACCATAATAGCAATGATCACCAATTTTAACGGATAGCATAGGAACACTAGCTTGTTTGGGTTTATTAGGATGTGAAACAATATTAGAAGCATCTTCACGGAAAATAATATGACCATCCTCAACATTTTCGATCACAAGATCTTTAACTATTGCAACAGACGGAGTTCAACTTTTATTTGTTCTTCGGGTTCTCTAGGTTTCTTTTCACTTTTATGAACCGCACTATTTATAACGAGTACTCTTTCATTTTAGCAGGAAAAGGAGTTTTTTCAATATAAGCTTCAGGAATAACACGATCAGCAGTTTCAATTACAACACACTTATTAATAGATGAATCAATTTTATCTTCATACGGTTCATGATACTTATCAAAATTCTTCTTAGGCAATTCATAATGAGAGGCAAAAGCTTTATAAAGGTTTGCAGCAACTTGGGAATCAAGACCATATGTAGCACTAATATTACGAAATGTATCAGTATCCATAAAAGCTTCAATGCATTTATAATCATAAATTATACCTGATTCTCTATCTTTGTCGTTCTCCCAACCTTCAGAATTTTCTTGGATCCGATCAAGAAGGTCCCTTTTAAACTCTTCTCTGTTGCGTGTAAATGATCCAGAACAAGAAGTATCCAGCAAGGTCTTGTCTTGAAAAGAAAGTCTTGCATAGAAATTATCAATAATAACATTACCAGGAAGCTCATGAATGGGGCATTTGAGCATTAAAGACTTCAATCTCCCCCAAGCTTGGGCAATACTCTCTCCATCATGAGGCCAGAAATTATATATGCGGTTCCGATCTTTGTGAATTTCACTTGGAGGATAAAATTTGGAATAAAATAAAGGCACAATGTCCTCCCAATCAAGAGAATCACCATTCTTCCAGCAATTTATACCAATGCGCCGCTTTACCAGACAGCGATATAGAGAATAGTTTCTTCCTAACTTCATTCATAGCAATACCTGCACATTTGAATAACCCGCATAATTCATGCAAAAACAGTAAATGATCACGTGGATGGACAGTTCCATCCCCTTCATAGCGGTTATCCATAACATGTTCAATAATTTTCGTAGGTATTTTATATGGTATTACTTCCTCACCTGGCGCCTCATCCACTACCGTTGCAGTAGTAGTAGATTTCCCAAATAGAAATTGAAGAGAAGATCTCTCCATAATGACTTATAGCAAGCGAGCGTGAAAAAAATCAGCACAAACGAGTAAAGGTTTTCCTTACCAATTCCGCTTACCAATAGCGCTTCACTCCCGACAACGGCGCCGGAAAATAGTCTTGATGACCCACAAGTATAGGGGGTGTATCGTAGTATCTTCGATAAGTAAGAATGTCGATCCCAACGAGGAGCAGAAGGTGTTGACAGGCAGTTTTGATGAAGGATTCACCGTAAATGCTCACGGACAAGTATTCGGGGGTTTTGATGTAATAGGTGAATAAAGTACGAGTAAGTAAAATGCGAGAGAAATAATTGCAGCGAGTGGCCCAATCCTTTTTAGCACAAAGGACAAGCTGGTTTGTTTACTTATAATGACCAAACGTTCTCGAGGACACACGGGATTTTAGTCTAGTGCTTTCGCTACATACGACTGATTAATCTTCATTGTTTTGATAAGTGTTGTGTGGGTGAACCTGTGCTAATGTACCGCCCTTCCTAGGACTAATACATACTTGTGATTATACCCCTTGCAAGCATCCGCAACTACAAGAAAGTAATTAAGATAAATCTAACCACAGCCTTAAACTGCGAGATCCTGCGATCCCTCCCGCATCGATATACCAACGGGGGTTTAGGTTTCGTCACTCCGGCAACCCCGCAATTGGCAAACGAGTACAAGATGCATTCCCCTAGGCCCATAAATGGTGAAGTGTCGTGTAGTCGACGTTCACACGACACCACTAGAAGAATAACACCATAACTTAAATATCATAACATTGAATATTACTCAACCATAGTTCACTACTAACAATTAGACTTCACCCATGTCCTCAAGAACTAAACGAACTACTCACGAGACATCATATGGAACATGATCAGAGGTGATATGATGATGAATAACAATCTGAACATAGACCTTGGTTCAATGGTTTCACTCAATAGCATCAACAACAAGTAGAAATCGATACGGGAGAGTTTCCCCTATCAAACAATCAAGATCAAACCCAAATTGCTACAGAGGTGACGATGTCCAGCGGTGGAGATGGCGGTGATGATGGTGGAGATGATGATGATGGTGATGGAGATGATGTCCAGCTCGATGGCGGTGACGATGGCGTCGATTTCCCCCTCCGGGAGGGAATTTCCCCGGCGGATTCCCGCCCGCCGGAGAGCTCTTTCTCTCTCGGTGTTCTCCGCCTCGCGAGGCGGCTGTAACCCTTCGTGAGGATTCCTCTCGTGGCTTAGGTCTTCGGGACGAAGGGTTTCGCGAAGAAAAGGAGGCGAAAGAGGCCGAGGGGGCCCCACACCACATGGTGGCGCGGCCGAGCCATGGGCCGCGCCACCCTATGGTGTGGGCCCACCCCGGGTCCAGCTGGCTCCCCTTCCGGCTTCCTCCGTCATCCGGAAAAATAGGATTTTCCGTAAAACTTCCTTCCACGGTTGATCTTCTGAAATATCGCATCCCGACGGTGCTTTTCCGGCAGAATCCCGGCTCCGGTGCTCGATCTCCAAATAATCATGAAACATGCAAAATAGATGAAATAACATAAGTATTGTGTCCCAATATGAAATATATCAATGAATAACAGCAAATTATGATATAAAATACTGATGCAATTTGGACGTATCAGAAGTCTCCGGGTCCTTCGGGATCCTTCGGTTGTCCCTCTCACATAAAAAAATCTCACTCATTCTCGGCCTCGCTCGACTCGCTCGCTCGCACCTCCTACGCAGTGACAAACCCTGCACAACAGTCAACATCATCACCCGAAAAAGGGGAGACACCATATGGCTCTCCCTTCTTCTCTCCTTCCGACTGATCCCTCTTCCTCCGAGTTTCACTCGATGGGTAAACACACATGTGCTGCATAGTAATAATAAAAAAGTAAAAAAATCGCCCTACGAATCTATGATTAAATAGGTTAAACTAGGGTTTTGCCCAGTACTACAGATCAAGTTCAAAAAAATCCAACTACTGGGTTCGATTTGGGCTACTAATATAAAATTAAATCAGTTGAACTAGTATTCCTCTAAAAAATCATTTTGGTATGCATTTTTTGATACTTTTCATAGCTAGAGTGCATCACAAATTTATGATTTCATGCTTTGCTTTGTCAATTCCTATAAAAAAACACATTTATGAGTGGCAAGCCCAAAAAAACTAGTTTGCAATCTTTATGGCAATGAAAATTTGTGTATATGTGTGAAAAATAGGATCACGATGATTCAAAAGTTCACCTTGGTTCTTGTAGTAACCAGGCACATATATATATGCACGTGGGAAATTGAAGGAGCAAGCAGGCAAACACTCCAACAGATGAATGGTGAGAGAACCCATTAAACCACTTCTTAGTCACTCCAAAATGAAGCTTTTGGGAGGTTTTTGAAATTTCCATGTTTGAAACCCAAAACCACTTCTCGTCGTGCCTGACTTCATAAGACATAATTTAGGGTTAGGGGTAGATACATATGATTTTTCTATATGACATGGGAAGGCTATGTGCTATGGTTTTTCATTTTTTGATTTTTTTTGAATTTTTATGCCCATTTGAATCTTGGTTGAATATTAGGTTTGACCTAGATTTAAACAAGTTTAATATATGAAAATGAAAAGGGAAGCCTGGATCCTTCTTAGTCACTCCAAAATGAAGCTTTTTGGAGGTTTTTTGAAATTACCATGTTTGAAACCCAAAACCACTTCTCTTCGTGCTTGACTTCAAAAGACAGAGTTTAGGGTTAGGGGGTAGATACATGAGTTTTTTGGTCTGAATATGTCTAGACCTTGTTTATCAACTTGAATGCTTACTGTATGACATAAGAAGACAATGTGCTTTGGTTTTTCATTTTTCGAGTTTTTATTTTTATTTTTTATGCCCATTTGAATCTTGGTCAAATCCTAGGTTTGACCAAGATTTAAAGAAGTTTAACACATGAAAATGAAAAGGTAAGCCTGGATCCTTCTTAGTCACCCCAAAATAAAGCTTTTGGGAGGTTTTTGAAGTTTCCATGTTTGAAAACCAAAACCAATTCTCGTCGTGCTTGACTTCATAAGACAAAGTTTCGGGTTAGGGGCAGATACATGATTTTTCTGGTTTGAATATGTCTAGACCTTGTTTATCAACTTGAATGCTTACTATATGACATAAGAATAATACATGCTTTTGTTTTTTACTTTTTTGATTTTTTTGAATTTTTATGCCCATTTGAATCTTGGTCAAATCCTAGGTTTGAGCAAGATTTAAACAAGTTTAACACATGAAAATGAAAAAGTAAGCCCGGATCCTTCTTAGTCACTCCGAAATGAAGTTCTGGGAGGTTTTTGAAATTTCCATGTTTGAAACCCAAAACCACCTCTCTTCATGCTTGACTTCATAAGATAAATTTTGGGGTTAGGGGGTAGATACATGATTTTTCTGGTTTGACATAAGAAGACAACCTGCTTTGGTTTTTCATCCCATTTGATTCTTGGTCAAATCCTAGGTTTGACCAAGATTTAAACAAATTTAACACATGAATGATAAAGTAAGCCTGGATCCTTCTTAGTCACTGCAAAATGAAGCTTTTGGGAGGGTTTTTGAAATTTTCATGTTTGAAACCCAAAACCTGATGAGGACTAAGTCCTTGGATGTGCCCGATCTTCACGGATTTGGGTGGAACTCGTGGGGGTAGGTGGATGAACGCGATGAACACGAAGAACGCGAGGTGGAATCGTGGGGATACAACACACACACGCACACAAACCGGTTTTCCCTCGTAGGCCCGATACACCTACTCGATAGAGGTTGCGAGAAAAGACCTTCCGGTAAAAGTCCCGCAAAGAGATCGACAAATCGAAGCTCGCAAGATCTAGAAGGGTGAAAAGACCGGAAGGTTGATAGAAGTGCAAGCCAAAAGACCAAATAGGTAGAAGTGCAAGCAAAAGATCAAACAAACGGTAGAAGTCACCAAAGAGATCTTGACAAGTCGATAAGGAGCCCGGTGGGTACAAGATCATAGATCTAGGTAGGGTTCCCACAAGGGTGAGCTAAGCTCAGGTTTAATTTCACATCAAGTCTAATCTCAGATCTGAGCCAACTAGGCTATATATAGTAGGTGGGGCGAAGGGATAAGTTACAACTAAAAGTGTTGTTGTGCTGAAGTTCGATGGGGCGGAAGTTCCGGTCATCATGGGCGGAAGTTCCGGTCAGGGGCGGAAGTTCCGGTCTGGAGGGGCGGAAGTTCCGGTCAGGGCCGGAAGTTCCGGCCAAGTTCCGGCCTTGTTCCGGAAATGCGCCATTGTCCCGCAGTAACATCCCGTAAGGTTTTCGACGACTTTCGGAACTTGGGCGGAACTTGGGCGGAAGTTCCGTGGGCGGAAGTTCCGGTCCTTGGGGGCGGAAGTTCCGGCTGGACCCCGTTTCTCGGGCGCCGGGAAGCATCTTGAGAGCATCCGGGAGGCATCCGGCCGGAAGTTCCGGTCCTGGAGGGCGGAAGTTCCGGCTGGGGCGCTGTAGCTCCATCTTCTTCATTTCCAGCTCTCTCTCCATTGGCTTGGCCTTCATGGCTCGCTTCTTGGTCGATGTACCTGATTGAACATAGGGTATTGGCATGAAGTAGCAAGCCATCCAAAGGAGTGTCAAAAGCATACATGGAGAGGAGCGAATTCACCTCTTGGCGTAGGGCTTGGGCTCGAGCTCGTGTCATTGGACCACGAGGAGGGCTTGTCGGTCTTGATGTAGTGTCGACCTTGGGTAGGGCTACATCATCTCCCCCCCTTGGGAAAGAGTCGTCCTCGACTCTAAAGTGTCTTCATCTCCTTGACATGGCATCTTATCCTTGATGTTGATGATGTACTTGGTCTTGAGGGTTGCACCATTGGAGTTCATGAAGCACATGTGTTGGTCCGTGGCGATTGTTGTTTGTAGTCCTTGTAGTCGGATGTTCTCCCTAAGCAACAATGTATGCATGTGTGAAGCATTAACCGTTCGAGAGCATGGCTTGCATTGATCTAAAGGATGGAGTCTAGCTACCACATCAAAAGTTGAAGCATGGGTATAGGGGTTGGAGATGGACTTAGCTTGAAAACAAATGGGGCGTTGTATGCATGGAAGCTTGATGTCTCTCATCATCTTGTTGTCATGGTGGTGTGTGGAGAGCATGGTAAGTGTCATGTCTCGTCCCTTCTTCTTGGAGTTGAGGCGGGTAGCTTGACGAAGTACATGTTCTTTTATGATGGTTCGTGTGTCTTCATGTAGTTTCTTCATGGTGATGGCGCGCTTGTCGGAGTCCATGTTGGTGCTCTCATGAATAATTGGAGGTGGGATGTGGCTTCCGAACAAGAACTTGGGTAAAAGCAACTTTGCATTGGACAAGAAATCATCATGCGAATGGAAATCAACCAATTCTTTTTCCGCGGAAAACTTGGCAAAAATGGGAACAAAAATTGTGTCGGTGTAGTCAATGTTTTGTGGGACAAGGAGTGATGTATAGGGAAGTCTCATTTGCAAGTCACAAAAAGGGTGTCGTGTAGCGTTGTCCCAAACAAACGGAACATTCAAAAGGCCAAAAATGGTGCTAATGTTTTTCATGAAGCGAGTATGGAAAATGGCAATGGTATGGAAACGTCGAGCTTGGGCAATTGTGGTTGGCGTGTGCCGCTTATGTATATCCCCAAAGGTCGAATAATTCACTTCAATGCCAATAGAGGAAATCGCAAATCCAAAGGAAATCAACTTTTTGTGTGCCAACGGCCATAAGATGCATAAGGTCTCTCTCACATATATAATATGGTCCTTGAGGTTCATGGGACACATGAGGATATCATCAAGTCCACTTTTGTCAACAAGATGTTTCAAGAGATGTTGCATAAGACGCAAAACGAGTGGCGAAACAAAGGAACAACCCAAAGGCATGACAAGAATTGTTGGAACCCCGCGTGGGTTAAGGATTTCATGAACATACCCGTGTGCTTGACAATCATGAGTAGGACGTTGCATTTCCTCTTGTTCGTCGGTGTTGGTGTGGTGAGTGGTACCTTTTGGTAGTGTGGCGCCTTGCATGAAGTCGATGTGGTGATCTATGCCTTGAAGCGATGGTAGTCCATGAGGAAGCTCGTCGGGGAAGACATCTTGGAATTCCTTCAAAAGAGACAACAAAGACGAAGGAAGTGTTGTTAAGTTGTTAGTCTCCGAGGGTGGCCCCTTGCAAACGAGCACATAGTGCAATTTGGTGGATGGGTTGTGGTGCACTTCTCTCATCTCACTCTTGGTGGCTATGAGGGCACACTTCATCTCACTCACATATGGCTTGTGGCGCTCACTTTCTTTGTGGTGGGTCACTCTCTCACCTCTCATCTCACTAGGGGGAGTAGCTTCCGTAGCCCTCGCTAAAGCCTTTGCATTGTCGGCAATTACTTGGCTAGGAGTCATCGGGCGTAGGATGAATGTCTTGTCGCCAACCTTGAAGCTATAGGCATTTGTGTAGCCATCATGGCTTGCTCTTTTGTCATATTGCCAAGGGCGACCAAGTAGCATGTGGCACACCGTCATGGGCACTACATCACAATCAACGGTATCTTCATAGGCGCCAATCTTGAAGGATATGGAGACGGTGTGTTGTATCTTGACATTTCCATTGTCACTTAGCCATTGCACATGGTAAGGGTGGGGGTGTTTCCGGAGTGTGAGGTTGAGCTTGGAGCATAGTTCGGTGCTTGCAAGATTGTGGCAACTCCCTCCATCGATGATGACCTTTATTGACTTGCCATTGATTCCGGCTCTTGTTTGGAAGATGTTGCACCTTTGATCTTCATTGGGGAGTGCATGGGTTGTCAACACTTTGGTCACCACAAGTGATGGGCTTGCATCATGCACACATAGGACTTGTTCTTGATCTTCCAACTCCTCATCTTCAAGTGTTGTTGCGGCTTGCACGAAGGCTTCATATGCATCTTCACTCAAGTATTCCACATTGCCATCATCTCTAGTTATCATAACTCTTGTGTTCTTGCATTCAAAGGATTTATGTCCTTGAGCACCACACTTGAAGCAAGTGATGTTACTAGATCCCGTGGAAGCTTTGGAGGACATAGTTGATTGATCCGGCTTGAAGCTTGTTGTTTTGAAGGCACTCTTTGTTTGCTTGGTAGGATCCTTGGAGGAACTATCACTTGTATTCTTGGTGCTTGCGGAGTCATTTGTTGCATTTCTTGCGGCGAAGAAGGACTTTGTTTTTGCACTTGCTATGTCTTCTCGCACTTGGCGCTCGGCCCTTGTAGCTTGATGAAGCAATTCAACCATGTTGGTGTAAGGCAAGAACTCCACTATCCTCTTGACGGGAATGTTCAATCCATTCAAGAATCTTGCCATAGTTTGCTCTTCTCGCTCATCCACATTGGCACTCATCATGGTCATGTGCATCTCCTTGTAGTACTCCTCAACGGACTTGAAGCTTTGCTTGAGTTGAGTAAGCTTGTTGAAGAGGTCACGCTTGTGGTGGGTGGGCACAAAGCGTTTGTGCATGACTTGTTGCATCTCTTCCCATGTGCCAATGGGTTCTAAGTCTTCCTTGTCACGCTTCTTGTTCACTTCTTCCCACCACACATTTGCATATCCCTCAAACTCAAGTGATGCCATAGCTACTTTCTTTGCTTCGGAGAAGTTGTGGATGCGGAATATCTTGTCAACCTTGAGGACCCAAGAAAAGTATGCATCGGGGTCTTCCTCTCCTTGGAACTTGGACATGGTGAACTTGAGCTTCCCAAAGATTTCTTCTTCATTACGGTCATTGCGTCTAGGCGGTGGTCTTTCTTCACCATGTTCTTGGCGTGGTTGAGGTTGAGGTTGTGGACCTTGAGCATCTCGATTGTTGTTGCTATGTTGTGGACGAGGAGGCGGTCTTCCATGACCTTCATCTTGATCATCATTGTTGTGGCGGTGTCGAGGCATCACACTTTCTTCACTTGATGCTTGGTGATGACTTGATTCTTCATGTCTTGCCCTTGGAGGTGGTCTTCTTGCATGAGGTCGATCATCATGATGGCGGCGATTATCTTGACCTTGAGGGCGTTGTGGTTGAACAACATTGATGATTTGGCGCTCTTGGTGCGCTTGCCTTCTAGCTTGAGCTTCTTGTACTTGTCGTTGCCGCTCTTGTTCTTCAAGTGCTTGTTGTTCATTGCGGAGACGCTCTTGTTCCCTTGCTTGAACTAGCTCTTGATCATGTCGAAGGCGTTCTTGCTCTTGTTGGAATTGAGCATGGAGATTCTCTTGTTGAAGGCGCTCTTCTTCAAGGCGTTGACGTTCTTGGAGAACTCGAAGTCGAGCTTGTTCCGCTTCTTGAGCTTGGTGATGAAGCACTTGAACATCCACATTATGGTGGCGTGGGTCTTCATTGGAATCATGGTGAGACGGTGTAGGAGCTCGTGACCTTGAGCTATGAGAGCGCGAAGACCTTGAGTGGTGTCTTCTATCTTCTTGACGGTTGAGTGTATGGAGGATATTGTCCAACGCCATCTTCATTTCCCTTGTCTCTTGACCTTGTATGGCAAGTGTTGCCTTCAACTCATTGCCTTGAGTTTCAATCTTCTCATTGAGGTCTTGAACTTGATTGTTGAGGTCATTCCTTTGTACTTGAGCTCTTTCTTCATAGCGGACATTGGTATCCTTGAGCATGGCTTCAAATTGATTGAGCTTGGCGTGGACGGCTTGAGTAGCTATCCAATGTTGATGCCGCGTCATCGGTAGTTGGTTCCCTTCTCCACTAGACATGGTTACAACTAAAACAAGAACTATGTGGTGGGTGGTTAGGAAAAACTACCAAAAGTGTCAAAACTTGCAAACCAAAATCGAAAAGGTGTGTCAAGGCGGAGGATAACCGATATGTATGCACACACACAAAACAAAAACTCTATATGGTGTTAGGTATGGATGTGGAAAGCCAAATGGAAGAACCAAACGAAAAGTCTATTGTCAAAAGTGGGTAAGATCCAAATGTCACAAGTCAAAGGCGGTGATCACAAAAGGCATACACAAGGTGGAACACACGCGTGGGACAAAATGGGGTTAGCGCGACTTGGAAAATGAGCACGAACAAAATTGGTCCTAGCGAAGACTACTAGCTCGGTGTCACGCCAACACAAGAGAGACCGTGGCTTGGTTGCAAAATTGAGAAGCAACTAGATTTGCGCAAGACGCCTCTCTTCTCTTTTCTCTCTTTTGCTTATAAGCTTTGGACTCTTTTGTGTATAGGTGTCACCACACTCTTTTTTCTTTCTCTTTTTGTATTTTTCTTTCTTTTTCTCACTATGCAAGGATGCTACTATCTATGTAAGTATGTCACACTTCTTTTGCTTATCTTTTCACACGAGCTTGCTTCGTAGCTTTGCTCAACACACGCACACCCTCACGGTCGGGACGCTTGCGCAATGCTTCGCAACACTAGAAAGCCACTCTCGATAGGAAAGGTACGCAAAAGAGGCTAAGGCTAAAAGTTAGAGGCAAGTTATACCACTTGATGACGGTGGTCGACGACTTTGAACTTGCTATGGTGGAGGTATCAAGTGAACCGCTTGGATCTTCGGGGTGTCGTCGTCGTTGTCGATGTTGCGGAAGCTTTGTGGTTGCTGAAATGGCACACAAACCGAAGTCCAAACACAAGGGGGTTAGTGCCAAAACGAAAAACGAAGAATGCTGTCAAAATTTCGGCCAGGCGGAACTTCCGGTCCTGAGGGGCGGAACTTCCGGTCCCGGGCGGAACTTCCGGTCCTGCCGGGCGGAACTTCCGGTCGCAATCAGATCTGCGGGCTGTTCGTCGATTTGGGCGGAAATCCGGGCCGAAATCCTTCGAATTCGAGGAAAATTTGGCACTAGAAGCCTGTGGGAAGGTGGGGGAATTGCAGATCAACACCAAAGACAAGTTTCTATTGGACCAAAACCACCAAAAACTCAACAAATCGCGAGATCGATCCAAGGCCAATTTGGGGCTATTTTTTGGGAACATTTTTTGAGAAAATTTTTGGGCGAAATTGGTGGAATTGGGGGCTGTGGGGGTCAAATCCGTGGCAACCTAAGAGCTGCTGATACCATATGATGAGGACTAAGTCCTTGGATGTGCCCGATCTTCATGGATTTGGGTGGAACTCGTGGGGGTAGGTGGATGAACGCGATGAACACGAAGAACGCGAGGTGGAATCGTGGGGATACAACACACACACGCACACAAACCGGTTTTCCCTCGTAGGCCCGATACACCTACTCGATAGAGGTTGCGAGAAAAGACCTTCCGGTAGAAGTCCCGCAAAGAGATCGACAAATCGAAGCTCGCAAGATCTAGAAGGGTGAAAAGACCGGAAGGTTGATAGAAGTGCAAGCAAAAGACCAAATAGGTAGAAGTGCAAGCAAAAGATCAAACAAACGGTAGAAGTCACCAAAGAGATCTTGACAAGTCGATAAGGAGCCCGGGTGGGTACAAGATCATAGATCTAGGTAGGGTTCCCACAAGGGTGAGCTAAGCTCAGGTTTAATTTCACATCAAGTCTAATCTCAGATCTGAGCCAACTAGGCTATATATAGTAGGTGGGGCGAAGGGATAAGTTACAACTAAAAGTGTTGTTGTGCTGAAGTTCGATGGGGCGGAAGTTCCGGTCATCATGGGCGGAAGTTCCGGTCAGGGGCGGAAGTTCCGGTCTGGAGGGGCGGAAGTTCCGGTCAGGGGCGGAAGTTCCGGCCAAGTTCCGGCCTTGTTCCGGAAATGCGCCATTGTCCCGCAGTAACATCCAGTAAGGTTTTCGACGACTTTCGGAACTTGGGCGGAACTTGGGCGGAAGTTCCGGTGGGCGGAAGTTCCGGTCCTTGGGGGCGGAAGTTCCGGCTGGACCCTGTTTCCTGGGCGCTGGGAAGCATCTTGAGAGCATCTGGGGAGGCATCCGGCCGGAAGTTCCGGTCCTCGGAGGGCGGAAGTTCCGGCCTGGGCGCTCGTAGCTCCATCTTCTTCATTTCCAGCTCTCTCTCCATTGGCTTGGCCTTCATGGCTCGCTTCTTGGTCGATGTACCTGATTGAACATAGGGTATTGGCATGAAGTAGCAAGCCATCCAAAGGAGTGTCAAAAGCATACATGGAGAGGAGCGAATTCACCTCTTGGCGTAGGGCTTGGGCTCGAGCTCGTGTCATTGGACCACGAGGAGGGCTTGTCGGTCTTGATGTAGTGTCGACCTTGGGTAGGGCTACATCAAAACCACTTCTCTTCGTGCTTGACTTGATAAGACAGAGTTTAGGGTTAGGGGGTACATACATGATTTTTCTGGTTTGAATATGTCTAGACCTTGTTTATCAACATGAATGCTTACTATATGACATAAGAAGACTATGTGCTTTGGTTTTTATTTTTTGATTTTTTTTAATTTTTATGCCCATTTGAATCTTGGTCAAATCCTAGGTTTGACCTAGATTTAAACAAGTTTAACACATGAAAATGAAAAGGTAAGCCTGGATCCTTCTTAGTCACTCCAAAATGAAGCTTTTGGGAGGGTTTTTGAAATTTCCATGTTTGAAACCCAAAACCACTTCTCTTCGTGCTTGACTTCATAAGACAGAGTTTAGGGTTAGGGGGTAGATACATGATTTTTCTGGTTTGAATATGTCTAGACCTTGTTTATCAACTTGAATGCTTATTATATGACATAAGAAGACTACATGCTCTCGTTTTTTTTTCTTTTTTTTTGAATTTTGATGCCCATTTGAATCTTGGTCAAATCCTAGGTTTGACCAAGATTTAAAAAAGTTTAACATATGAAAATGAAAAGGTAAGCCTAGATCCTTCTTAGTCACTCCAGAATGAAACTTTTGGGAGGGTTTTTGAAATTTCCATGTTTGAAACCCAAAACCACTTCTCTTCGTGCTTGACTTCATAAGACAGAGTTTAGGGTTAGGGTTAGATACATGATTTTTCTGGTTTGAATATGTCTAGACCTTGTTTATCCACTTGAATGCTTACTATATGACATAAGAAGACTACATGCTTTGGTTTTTCATTTTTTTTCATTTTTTTGAATTTTTATGCCCATTTGAATCTTGGTAAATCATAGGTTTGACCAAGATTTAAACATGTTTAAAACATGAAAATGAAAAGGTAAGACTGGATCCTTCTTAGTCACTCCAAAATGTACCAATTGATATATGAGTTAACTTGGCTTCATGGAAAAAATAATGTCATGTAAATGAGTTTTCTTGGCTTTCCTACCCTTGAATCCATAGGAAACTTTGTACTAATGCAGTATAAAAATCAACCGAGTTTTTACACCAAACAGGTCTGTCACTTACGTGTGGTGCCCATGCGCGAGGTCCCACACTTCAGTGAGCACAAGTCAAGTGCGGTAGGTACGCATGCTCCTAGCCATCTTCTTTGTCAGATGCATCAGGATGTGTATTGGAAGTCTATGGGTCCTTCAGGATCCTTCGGTTGTCCCTCTCACAAAAAAATGTCTCTCATTCTCAGCCTCGCTCGACTCGCTCGCACCTCCTGCGCACTGACAAACCATGTACAAAAGTCAACATCATCACCCGAAAAGGGGAGACATGTAACATCCCAAGTTTTCAAAATTTCAAAAACATCATGCATTCATATCATCCTTGCATTTAAATGAATCACATGAAATAAGGAACCCAAAGTGGCCAAACCCTAAAGATCATAAATCACATATTTGTTATCAAATGGCATATGTGCAATTTTATTTTATTTTAACTTTGAAATTAGTTTAAAACATCTCTACTCCAGTCCCAAAACAACCCTCTTATTTTTACAAATTTTTAGAAACAAAATTGAGGTCAGTCGGAGTTGTGAATCAAAAGTTATGAAATAAAATAGAAAAGGAAAAAGAGAAAAGAAAAAGAACAAAAAAATAAATGGACCGACCGAACTGGGCCGGCCCAAGGCGAACCAGCCCAGCCGGCCGATACAGCCCGCGCGCCCCTTCCTCACCCTCTCTCCTCTCTCTCACCGCCAAGCGGGCCCCCCCGTCATCTTCCACCTCCAACCGCCCCCATCCCGCACCCACGACCTCCACCCCGCAGCACCCCACGCCCCCTCTCTCCCCACTCGCCCCACGCCCCAACCTCGCACCTGAGCCCTCCCCTACATAGCTCCAGCTCTCCTCTTCCTTTTTCCCCGCTCGCCCGCTAAAACCACGGCGCCAGGCTGCGTCGATTTCTCGCCGGAGCATCCCGTAGCGCCGCCGCCTACAGCCGCCCGCCCCGGCCTCCCGAGGCAACCCCCGGCCGCGCCGCTGCCACCATCCGCCTCGCCTCGTCCAGGCGCAGCTCGTCCGCCCCTCCGCCGCCGCCGACGACCGCCGGAGCGCCGGCGACCACCCCGACCCGATCCCCGCGCCGCCGCCGTCACCATCTCCGGCCGGCAGTGAGCAGCCCCCTCCCATCCCCTTTCTTCTCTTTTTTTTTCCTTTTCGTTCTGCACCGTAGGATCTAGATCCATCGATCCAGATAGAATCACTTAACCGAAAGGGTATCGGCCAATAGGAATCAGCCGCGTGGCGCCCAGTCAGCAACCTAGTCAGCACCCCCAGTCAGCGCCAGTCAAACCCTTTTTAAATTCGAATTCAAATTCCAGATTTGCTGTCCAACTTGTAAAATCCATATAAAATCAATCATAGGCCCAAATTTAGTAAATTTTATATTGTTGGAAAGCTTGAAACCTGTAGAGTCCAACCATGCAACAATACAGTACATGTTTTATGATGAATTTTGCACCATAATTCAAAACAGATAATTAACCCTTTGACACTATAAAAATTGTGTAAATTAATCCAGTGGGCCACAATTTACAAATTTGTAGTCTCTGGAATCCCTAGAACTTGTAGTTCATCATGGAACCAGAGTTGACCAAAGTTGATACGTGCACAAACTTGCTTTTGCAAATCTATTCAAATTAGTAATCTAGCAATAATTCAAATTCTATAAACTATTTTTGAATGAATCCAGTTTCTATAGTCTTGTATTACTGTACCCCCTCCAGAGATGTTGGGTTTAGATTTTTACAAAACATAAAACACTACAGTACCAATTTTAGTTGATGTATATGCATTGTTAATTGATTAATAGTGCTATAAATGAAATCTTAATAAAACAAATACAACCAGAGATCATTAACAACATTCTAAATACCAGAGGACACTAAAAACAACATTTTCACATCATCCCTATGTGTGAAATTAAATAGTGCATGTCATGCATGCATACATGTCTATGGGTGTGCACTTTGAATGTTATGTTTATTTGGATTATGTTTGTTTGTTTAGATTGTGAAGGAGGTCAGAGCTACACTTGCGATTGTTGCGAGTGTGTTGGTTGCTTTGAGCAAGGCAAGTGACATTCAAATCCTACCTATTTCATATTATGCATTAGTGTTTTTAAAACTAGTATGCATGGTAGGGTTTTGTTTTCAAAGTAAAGTATTAGGCAATGCTAGCAAACCTAGTAGTGTGTAGCCACTCCTGAACCCACTGCTAGAAATGCTTAGTTTTCCTAGCAACATCAAATTCCAATGTTGTTTCATTGTTTTGGTTGTAAGTGTTTGAAAATTTAAAATTAACAACCTCAATGAAACACCTGGGTGGAATGGTATTGCTTGGTGGGCGGCTACTCAGGGCCACACACCTGGTGGATGTAGCCAGGGGTGTGGTGGTTTTCACCTGAGGGTGCGCAGAAGTTGAGTGGCTACTCAGGGCCACATACCTGGTGGATGTAACCAGGGGTGTGGTGGTTGTCACCTGAGGGTTCACTTGTGGTTGGCCACCCAGGAACAAAGAGATTACCAAGTCATCCATGTTTAGATAGCTTCCAGTGCAGCCTTATGGTATTATGGGCTCTGCCAGGATTATTAAGTTGTGAGGTTCAACTTGTTTGCTAGACATTCTGATGTGGCTATGGCCAAGTGGGAACGGGTCTAGCTGGTATGGTTGAATTTCCTTCGAAAGATCTTGTCTCATTCTTCTCTCCGGGCGGAATGGGTCGTAAGGTGAAAGTGCACAACCTCTCGAGAGTTAAACCTAAGATCTTAGCCGTGTCCCCGGTTATGGACAATTTGAGCTCCTGGACAGGGAATGTACGGAAGAATCTCATCACCTTTTCTGAATGATTAAAATTGTGTAATCAACTCTTTAAAAACTCATGGTGGATGTAACCATGTGAATTCTTTAAAAACTCATGGTGGATGTAACCATGTGAATTCTTTTAAAACTCATGGTGGATGTAACCATGTGATTTCTTAAAAAAAACTCATGGTGGATTTAACCATGAGGCTGTTTATAATATCAATCAAAGGTTTTAAAAAATGTTTTATTTTAAACAAAATATAGGATAAAATTGGCTTTATGCAAATTAGCCCAAGACTCCACTAGCCAAATATCATGTAGTTAGTCTTTCACAATTGCCACCAAATAAGTGTCATTTGCCAGTACATCATTGTACTGACCTCCATTCGTGGGGCTGCATATTCAAACGTGCAGGTTCATCTGAAGAAGATTATTCAGTTGGGTCTCGAGTCTGCATTCCAACATGTCTGCCTGTGGCACATGATGAAGATGGAGGCTCCATGCTATTTTATTTCCGCTGTGTTAGATAATTTGAACTTTATTTGAAGGCTAGTCATCTGGACTATGCCAGTTGTATCTTCCCTTATTTGTCGTACCGGATCATTATGTTGTAATTATTTAATACTATTGCTATGAATGCTATATTTTGTACTGTGGTGCTACCAGTGATCCAGGGAGTAGCACTGAACACATGTGTTCTACCTTTGTAAAAAGGTAGGGCGTTACAAAATGGTATCAGAGCATAGTGTTGCCTGTAGGATCGAGACCCTAGGTTTGGATTAGAAATAGGAACCCTAGGATGAAAAATTCTATCTAATCTTGTTTCTATTAAAGAAAAAGTGTACCTTGTGAACTTCTAGTACTCTCATCTATTCCAATCTTCAAAAATGTTTTCCTCTTTCCTTAGATGACCCAACTCATGAAGTCCATCAAGGAAGATGAGCAAGTAGCTATATTCTTTAGCTTGTTAAGGTAGTCAAGAGTCATTAGATGACCCCATTGACTCATATGTATTTATGTTACGTTCTGTTGTATTGCCCTACTACCAGATGTATGGCAGTACCAACTAGTCTATGCGTATTTTTGAATCTTATTACTTATTAAAGAAAGTTTGGAATTTCTTGTTTTAAATGTTTTTATTTGGTTTTATGGATTGTTTGGTTGTGTGACTTGTTTGTGCATGGGTAGGAAATTTTATTCCCTAGATCTGTCTATCTTGTTTCTCATCTATGCTTAAACAACCACAAATGCCGCCAAGACGTGATCCAACCCAACAGATAATTTTGGAATCCCAAGGTGTGGATGTTATCTTGAGAATGGACTGGATGACTGCCTATAAAGGAGTCATAGATTGTGTTAGTAGATCAATCACACCCACTACCCCTGAAGGAAAAAAGGATTCATTTCAAATCCCAATTTAATGTTGGAGATTTTAGGCTAAACAATCTTAAGGGAGTTAGCCTAAACCATCTTATGGAGGTTAGCCTAGACCAAGTGGCCATAGTAAGAGAATACCCAGATGTCTTTCCAGAGGAAATACCAGGAATGCCACCAGATAGAGATGTGGAGTTTTTGATTGAATTGCTTCCGGGCACGGGCCCTATAGCAAAGAGACCTTATCCTATGTCCACTGATGAGTTGAAGGAACTCAAAAAGCAGCTTGAGGAGCAGCTGCACAAAGGATTCATCAGAGAGAGTTCATCCCCGTGGGGAGCCCCAGTTCTGTTTGTCATGAAGAAGGACAATAGTCAGCGTTTGGTGATGGATTATCGGTCACTGAATGAAGTAACCATCAAAAAAATATCCCCTACGAGGATCAATGATTTGTTTGATCAGCTGGAAGGAGCAATTGTGTTTTCCAAGATCGATCTGCGGTCTGGATATTTTCAGCTTAAGATTAGAGAGCATGACATACCCAAGACGCTTTTGTCACTAGGTATGGCTCCTATGAGTATACGGTGATGCCTTTTGGCTTAACCAATGCACCCTCATACTTCATGAATATGATGAACAAAGTGTTCATGGAATTTCTTGATAAGTTTGTCGTAGTCTTCATTGACGACATACTAATCTATTCCAAGAGTGTTAAGGAACATGAGTAACACCTTCGCCTAATTATGGAGAAGCTACGGGAACATAAGTTATATGCAAAGTTCAGTAAATGTGAGTTCTGGCTGAGTGAAGTAGGATTTCTTGGACATGTGGTATCCAAGGATGGAATTGTCGTTGACCCTTCAAAGGTGACTGCTGTGACAGAATGGGAAACTCCTAAAAATGTCAGAGAAATCCGTAGTTTCCTAGGTTTGGCTGGTTACTATAGAAGATTCATTGAGAATTTCTCCAAGATTGCTAAACCCATGACTGAGTTGTTGAAGAAAGAAAAGAAATATGAGTGGACTGATGCTTGTGAAGCCAGCTTCCAAGAATCGAAGAAAAGATTAGTATCTGCTCCGGTGTTGTGTCTACCTGATCTAGAGAAAGAATTTCAAGTGTTCTGTGACGCATCACGTCAAGGACTTGGAAGTGTGTTGATGCAAGGAGGCAAAGTAGCATCTTATGCTTCTAGACAGCTCAAAAAACATGAAGGCAACTACCCTACTCATGACTTAGAGTTAGCTTCAGTGGTTCATGCACTGAAAACCTGGAGACACTATTTGATGGGGAAACGATGTGAGATATTCACCGATCACAAGAGTTTGAAGTACATCTTCACCCAGAAGGAATTGAACATGAGACAAAGGAGATGGTTGGAACTCATCAAGGATTACGATCTAAGTTTGCAATACCACCCTGGTAAAGCAAATGTAGTGGCTGATGCTTTAAGCCGTAAGGTTTATGTGAATTGCCTATCGACAGAAGAATTACATGAAGATCTATGCAAGGCATTGAAGGACCTCAGTTTGGAAGTAGTACCACAAGGCTTTATAGCGTCGCTAATAGTACAACCTACACTAATGGATAGAATAAAAGAAACCCAGAAGGGAGATGAAGATATAGAGAAAATAAAGGAAAACCTGAAGGAAGATAAGGCCAAAGGTTTTAGTGAAGATGAGCAAGGAACCGTTTGGTTCGGAAAACGAATCTGCGTAGCCAATGACCCTGAACTTAGGAAGCTGATATTTCAGGAAGCTCATGAGACACCATATTCCATTCACCCCGGCAATACCAAGATGTACATGGATTTGAAGGAGAGATTCTGGTGGAACAACATGAAGCGAGACATCGCAGAGTATATAGCCAAGTGTGATGTGTGTAGCAGAGTAAAGGCTGAGCACCAGAAACCAGCTGGATTATTGCAACCGTTGAAGGTTCCAGACTGGAAATGGGATCAATTTGGTATGGACTTTATTACTGGATTACCCCGAACAAAATCAGGGTATGATTCGATTTGGGTTATAGTGGATCGTCTGACAAAGGTAGCTCACTTTGTGCCAGTAAATACCACTTATACCAGTGCTAAGTTAGCAGATATCTACATGAAAAGAATTGTATGCCTACACGGTGTTCCTAAGAGTATTGTGTCTGATAGAGGTACCCAATTTACCTCACATTTCTGGAAACAACTACATGAGTCCCTAGGAACTAGACTGGAGTTCAGTACATCTTTTCACCCTCAAACAGATGGTCAGACTGAGAGAGTGAATCAGATCTTAGAGGAAATGTTGAGAGCTTGTGTTATAGACTATGGATCCAGTTGGGATGATAGTTTACCCTATGCAGAATTTTCTTACAACAACAGTTATCAAGCCAGTATTGAAATGTCACCATTTGAAGCTTTGTATGGAAGAAAGTGTACCACACCACTGTTGTGGAGTGGAGTAGGAGAAAGAAGTTTCTTTGGACCAGATATTATCCAAGAAGCAGAAGAAAAGGTTAGACTGATCAAGGATAGACTTAAGATAGCACAGTCTAGACAGAAGAGCTATGCCGACAATAAGCGCATGGATGTCTCTTATGAGATTGGAGATAGAGTTTATCTCAGAGTGTCACCCCTTCGAGGTGTCAAGAGATTTGGAATCAAGGGAAAGTTAGCCCCGAGATTTATTGGACCTTTCAAGATCTTGTCCCGTAAAGGAGAAGTAGCTTATGAGATTGAACTGCCAGAGACTCTTTCAGCAGTGCACAATGTGTTCCATGTCAGTCAGTTAAAGAAATGTCACCCTGAGATGTCAGAAACCCCGTTGAAGGATACGGTACCCCTCGAGGAAGTTCATTTGGAGAGTGACCTGACCTATGAGGAGAAACCAATCAAGATCTTGGAAAGAGCTGAAAGGAATACTCGTACCAAGACTATCAAGTTCTGCAAAGTTCAGTGGAGTCACCATACCGAGGAAGAAGCAACTTGGGAGCGTGAAGACAATCTTCGAGAAGATCACCCTCACCTATTTGCTAGCCTTTCCGAAGCCCGGGGACGTGCTTCATCTTAAGGGGGTTAGTCTGTAACATCCCAAGTTTTCAAAATTTCAAAAACATCATGCATTCATATCATCCTTGCATTTAAATGAATCACATGAAATAAGGAACCCAAAGTGGCCAAACCCTAAAGATCATAAATCACATATTTGTTATCAAATGGCATATGTGCAATTTTATTTTATTTTAACTTTGAAATTAGTTTAAAACATCTCTACTCCAGTCCCAAAACAACCCTCTTATTTTTACCAATTTTTAGAAACAAAATTGAGGTCAGTCGGAGTTGTGAATCAAAAGTTATGAAATAAATAAAATAGAAAAGGAAAAAGAGAAAAGAAAAAGAACAAAAAAATAAACGGGCGGCCGAACTGGGCCGGCCCAAGGCGAACCAGCCCAGCCGGCCGATACAGCCCGCGCGCCCCTTCCTCACCCTCTCTCCTCTCTCTCACCGCCAGGCGGGCCCCGCCCGTCATCTTCCACCTCCAACCGCCCCCATCCCGCACCCACGACCTCCACCCCGCAGCACCCCACGCCCCCTCTCTCCCCACTCGCCCCACGCCCCAACCTTGCACCTGAGCCCTCCCCTACATAGCTCCAGCTCTCCTCTTCCTTTTTCCCCGCTCGCCCGCTCAAACCACGCCGCCAGGCTGCGGCGATTTCTCGCCGGAGCATCCCGTAGCGCCGCCGCCTATAGCGGCCCGCCCCGGCCTCCCGAGGCAACCCCCGGCCGCGCCGCTGCCACCATCCGCCTCGCCTCGTCCAGGCGCAGCTCGTCCGCCCCTCCGCCGCCGCCGAAGACCGCCGGAGCGCCGGCGACCACCCCGACCCGAGCCCCGCGCCGCCGCCGTCACCATCTCCGGCCGGTAGTGAGCAGCCCCCTCCCATCCCCTTTCTTCTTATTTTTTTCCTTTTCGTTCTGCACCGTAGGATCTAGATCCATCGATCCAGATAGAATCACTTAACCGAAAGGGTACCGGCCAATAGGAATCAGCCGCGTGGCGCCCAGTCAGCAGCCTAGTCAGCACCCCCAGTCAGCGCCAGTCAAACCCTTTTTAAATTCGAATTCAAATTCCAGATTTGCTGTCCAACTTGTAAAATCCATATAAAATCAATCATAGGCCCAAATTTAGTAAATTTTATATTTTTGGAAAGCTTGAAACCTGTAGAGTCCAACCATGCAACAATACAGTACATGTTTTATGATGAATTTTGCACCATAATTCAAAACAGATAATTAACCCTTTGACACTATAAAAATTGTGTAAATTAATCCAGTGGGCCAAAATTTACAAATTTGTAGTCTCTGGAATCCCTAGAACTTGTAGTTCATCATGGAACCAGAGTTGACCAAAGTTGATACGTGCACAAACTTGCTTTTGCAAATCTATTCAAATTAGTAATCTAGAAATAATTCAAATTCTATAAACTATTTTTGAATGAATCCAATTTCTATAGTCTTGTATTACTGTACCCCCTCCAGAGATGCTGGGTTTCGATTTTTACAAAACATAAAACACTACAGTACCAATTTTAGTTGATGTATATGCATTGTTAATTGATTAATAGTGCTATAAATGAAATCTTAATAAAACAAATACAACCAGAGATCATTAAAAACATTCTAAATACCAGAGGACACTAAAAACAACATTTTCACATCATCCCTATGTGTGAAATTAAATAGTGCATATCATGCATGCATACATGTCTATGGGTGTGCACTTTGAATATTATGTTTATTTGGATTATGTTTGTTTGTTTAGATTGTGAAGGAGGTCAGAGCTACACTTGCGATTGTTGCGAGTGTGTTGGTTGCTTTGAGCAAGGCAAGTGACATTCAAATCCTACCTATTTCATATTATGCATTAGTGTTTTTAAAACTAGTATGCATGGTAGGGTTTTGTTTTCAAAGTAAAGTATTAGGCAATGCTAGCAAACCTAGTAGTGTGTAGCCACTCCTGAACCCACTGCTAGAAATGCTTAGTTTTCCCTAGCAACATCAAATTCCAATGATGTTTCATTGTTTTTGTTGTAAGTGTTTGAAAATTTAAAATTAACAACCTCAATGAAACACCTGGGTGGAATGGTATTGCTTGGTGGGCGGCTACTCGTGGGCCACACACCTGGTGGATGTAGCCGGGGGTGTGGTGGTTTTCACCCGAGGGTGCGCGAAGTTGAGTGGCTACTCGTGGGCCACATACCCGGTGGATGTAACCAGGGGTGTGGTGGTTGTCACCTGAGGGTTCACTTGTGGTTGGCCACCCAGGAACAAAGAGATTACCAAGTCATCCATGTTTAGATAGCTTCCAGTGCAGCCTTATGGTATTATGGGCTCTGCCAGGATTATTAAGTTGTGAGGTTCAACTTGTTTGCTAGACATTCTGATGTGGCTACGGCCAAGTGGGAACGGGTCTAGCTGGTATGGTTGAATTTCCTTCTGAAAGATCTTGTCTCATTCTTCTCTCTGGGTAGAATGGGTCGTAAGGTGAAAGTGCACAACCTCTCGAGAGTTAAACCTAAGATCTTAGCCGTGTCCCCGGTTATGGACAATTTGAGCTCCTGGACGGGGAATGTACGGAAGAATCTCATCTCCTTTTCTGAATGATTAATATTGTGTAATCAACTCTTTAAAAACTCATGGTGGATATAACCATGTGAATTCTTTAAAAACTCATGGTGGATGTAACCATGTGAATTCTTTTAAAACTCATGGTGGATGTAACCATGTGATTTCTTAAAAAAACCCATGGTGGATTTAACCATGAGGCTGTTTATAATATCAATCAAAGGTTTTACAAAATGTTTTATTTTAAACAAAATATAGGATAAAATTGGCTTTATGCAAATTAGCCCAAGACTCCACTAGCCAAATATCATGTAGTTAGTCTTTCACAATTGCCACCAAACAAGTGTCATTTGCCAGTACATCATTGTACCGACCTCCATTCGTGGGGCTGCATATTCAAACGTGCGGTGTTCATCTCGAAGAAGATTATTAGGTTGGGGTCTCGAGTCCGCATTCCAACATGTCTCCGCTCGTGGCGCATGATGAAGATGGAGGCTCCATGCTATTTTATTTCTGCTGTGTTAGATAATTTGAACTTTATTTGAAGGCTAGTCATCTGGACGATGCCAGTTGTATCTTCCCTTATTTGTCGTACCGGATCATTACGTTGTAATTATTGAATACTATTGCTATGAATGCTATATTTTGTACTGTGGTGCTATCAGTGATCTAGGGAGTAGCACTGAACACATGTGTTCTACCTTTGTAAA
>NC_061510.1:189020855-189123809 GCF_022539505.1 Lolium rigidum | reverse complement strand
TAGTTCGGCGAAGAAATAGTGAAATACAGGTGGTATGAATAAGTAGTAGCAACGGCACCGGAAAAGTGCTTTGCCCGGAACGGTAAACAAGCAAGTAGTAACGCAGCAGTAATAACGCGAGTAAAACAAGTAAACAAGCAAGTAGTAACTCGGCAGTATTTAGGAACAAGGCCTAGGGATTACACTTTCACTAGTGGACACTCTCAACATTGATCACATAACGGAATAGATAAATGCATACTCTACACTTTTGTTGGATGATGAACACATTGCGTAGGATTACACGAACCCTCAATGCCGGAGTTAACAAGCTCCACAATAATGCTCATGTTTTAGTAACCTTTAGTGTAAGATAGATCAAAAGACTAAACCAAGTACTAGCATAGCATGCACACTTGTCACCTTCATGCATATGTAGGAGGAATAGATCACATCAATATTATCATAGCAATAGTTAACTTCGCAATCTACAAGAGATCATGATCATAGCATAAACCAAGTACTAACACGGTGCACGCACTGTCACCTTTGCACACATGCGGGAGGAATAAAACTACTTTAATAACACATCACTAGAGTAGCACATAGATAAATTGTGATACAAAACATATTGCAATCTTAAAGAGATATAAATAAGCACCTCACTATGCCATTCAACATTGAGTAAGTATTCCGTGAAATATGGCCTAAGAGACCCACACGGTGCACACATTGTCACCTTTACACACGTGGGATAAGGAGTCTCCGGAGATCACATAAGTAAAACTCACTTGACTAGCATAATGACATCTAGATTACAAGCATCATCATATGAATCTCAATCATGTAAGGCAGCTCATGAGATTATTGTATTGAAGCACATAGGAGAGAGATGAACCACATAGCTACCGGTACAGCCCCGAGCCTCGATGGAGAACTACTCCCTCCTCATGGGAGCAGCAGCGGTGATGAAGATGGCGGTGGAGATGGCAGCGGTGTCGATGGAGAAGCCTTCCGGGGCACTTCCCCGCTCCGGCAGGGTGCCGGAACAGAGACTCCTGTCCCCCAGATCTTGGCTTCGCGATGGCGGCGGCTCTGGAAGGTTTCTGTGGTTTTCGTCCAACGCCCCGAGGTTTTTAGGTCAGGGGCTTTATATAGGCGGAGAGGCGGCGCAGGAGGGTCGAAGGGGTGGCCACACCATATGGCGGCGCGGCCAGGGCCTGGGCCGCGCCGGCCTATGGTCTGGGGGCCCAGTGCCCCCCCGCTGGTCCTTCCCGGGTGTTCTGGATGCTTCCGGTGAAAATAGGAACCTGGGTCTTCATTTCGTCCAATTCCGAGAATATTTCGTTACTAGGATTTCTGAAACCAAAAACAGCAGAAAACAGGAACTGGCACTTCGGCATCTTGTTAATAGGTTAGTTCCAGAAAAATGCACGAATATGACATAAAGTGTGCATAAAACATGTAGATAACATCAATAATGTGGCATGGAACATAAGAAATTATCGATACGTCGGAGACGTATCAGCATCCCCAAGCTTAGTTCTGCTCGTCCCGAGCAGGTAAAACGATAACAAAGATAATTTCTGAAGTGACATGCCATCATAAACTTGATCATACTATTTGTAAACATATGTAGTGGATGTAGCGATCAAAACAATGGTAATGACATGAGTAAACAAGTGAATCATAAAGCAAAGACTTTTCATGAATAGTACTTCAAGGCAAGTATTAATAAGTCTTGCATAAGAGTTAACTTATAAAGCAATAAATCAAAGTAAAGGTATTGAAGCAACACAAAGGAAGATTAAGTTTCAGCGGTTGCTTTCAACTTGTAACATGTATATCTCATGGATAATTGTCAATGCAAAGCAATATAACAAATGCAATATGCAAATATGTAAGAATCAATGCACAGTTCACACAAGTGTTTGCTTCTTGAGATGGAGAGAAATAGGTGAACTGACTCAACAATGAAAGTAAAAGAATGGTCCTCCATAGAGGAAAAGCATCGATTGCTATATTTGTGCTAGAGCTTTGATTTTGAAAACATGAAACAATTTTGTCAACGGTAGTAATAAAGCATATGCATCATGTAAATTATATCTTATAAGTTGCAAGCCTCATGCATAGTGTACCAATAGTGCCCGCACCTTGTCCTAATTAGCTTGGACTACCTGGATTATCACCGCAATACATATGCTTTAACCAAGTTTCACAAAGGGGTACCTCTATGCCGCCTGTACAAAGGTCTAAGGAGAAAGCTCGCATTTGGATTTCTCGCTTTTGATTATTCTCAACTTAGACATCCATACCGGGACAACATAGACAACAGATAATGGACTCCTCTTTTAATGATTTAAGCATTTGACAACAATTAATTCTTTTCTCATTAGATACTTGAGGATATTTGTCCAAAACTGAAACTTCCACCATGAATCATGGCTTTAGTTAGCGGCCCAATATTCTTCTCTCACAATATGCATGCTCAAACCATTCAACTCAGTGTAGATCGCCCTTACTTCAGACAAGACGAACATGCATAGCAACTCACATGAAATTCAACAATGAGTTGATGGCGTTCCCCAGTAAACATGGTTATCGCACAACAAGCAACTTAATAAGAGATAAAGTGCATAAGTACATATTCAATACCACAATAGTTTTTAAGCTATTTGTCCCATGAGCTATATATTGCAAAGGTGAATGATGGAATTTTAAAGGTAGCACTCAAGCAATTTACTTTGGAATGGCGGGAAAATACCATGTAGTATAGGTAGGTATGGTGGACACAAATGGCATAGTGGTTGGCTCAAGTATTTTGGATGCATGAGAAGTATTCCCTCTCGATACAAGGTTTAGGCTAGCAAGGCTTATTTGAAACAAACACAAGGATGAACCGGTGCAGAAAAACTCACATAAAAGACATATTGTAAACATTATAAGACTCTACACCGTCTTCCTTGTTGTTCAAAACTCAATACTAGAAATTATCTAGACTTTAGAGAGACCAATTATGCAAACCAAATTTTAGCATGCTCTATGTATTCTTCACTAATAGGTGCAAAGTATATGATGCAAGAGCTTAAACATGAGCACAACAATTGCCAAGTATCACATTACCCAAGACATTATAGCAATTACTACATGTATCATTTTCCAATTCCAACCATATAACAATTTAACGAAGAGGAAACTTCGCCATGAATATTATGAGCCAAGAACACATGTGTTCATATGAACCAGCGGAGCGTGTCTCTCTCCCACACAAGCATGATGTAATCCAATTTATTCAAACAAAAACAAAAACAAAAGCACACAGACGCTCCAAGTAAAGCACATAAGATGTGACCGAATAAAAATATAGTTTCGGGGGAGGAACCCGATAATGTTGTCGATGAAGAAGGGGATGCCTTGGGCATCCCCAAGCTTAGACGCTTGAGTCTTCTTGATATATGCAGGGGTGAACCACCGGGTGCATCCCCAAGCTTAGAGCTTTCACTCTCCTTGATCATGTTGCATCATACTCCTCTCTTGATCCTTGAAAACTTCCTCCACACCAAACTCGAAACAACTCATTAGAGGGTTAGTGGACAATAAAAATTAACATGTTCAGAGGTGACACAATCATTCTTAACACTTCTGGACATTGCATAAAGCTACTGGACATTAATGGATCAAAGAAATTCATCCAACATAGCAAAAGAGGCAATGCGAAATAAAAGGCAGAATCTGTCAAAACAGAACAGATCCGTAAAGATGGATTTTATTAGGCCACCAGACTTGCTCAAATGAAAATGCTCAAATTGAATGAAAGTTGCGTACATATCTGAGGATCACTCACGTAAATTGGCATAATTTTCTGAGTTACCTACAGAGAATTAGACCCAGATTCGTGACGAGCAAAGAAATCTGTTTCTGCGCAGTAATCCAAATCTAGTACTTACTTTACTATCAAAGACTTTACTTGGCACAACAAAACACAAAACTAAGATAAGGAGAGGTTGCTACAGTAGTAAACAACTTCCAAGACACAAATATAAAACAAAGTACTGTAGCAAAATAACACATGGGTTATCTCCCAAGAAGTTCTTTCTTTTTAGCCATTAAGATGGGCTCAGCAGTTTTAATGATGCACTCGCAAGAAATAGTAGTTGAAGCAAAAGAGAGCATCAAGAGGCAAATTCAAAACACATTTAAGTCTAACATGCTTCCTATGCATAGGAATCTTGTAAATAAACAAGTTCATGAGGAGCAAAGTAACAAGCATAGGAAGATAAAACAAGTGTAGCTTCAAAAATTTCAGCACATAGAGAGGTGTTTTAGTAACATGAAAATTTCTACAACCATATTTTCCTCTCTCATAATAACTTTCAGTAGTGTCATGAGCAAACTCAACAATATAACTATCACATAAAGCATTCTTATCATGAGCCTCATGCATAAAATTATTACTCTCCACATAAGCATAGTCAATTTTATTAGTAATAGCGGGAGCAAATTCAACAAAGTAGCTATCATTATTATTCTCATCAAGTGTAGGAGGCATAGTATAATCACAACAAAATTCACTCTCCATAGTAGGTGGCGCCAAAAGACCACTATTATAATCATCACAAATAGGAGGCAAATTATCATCAAAGAAAATTTTCTCCTCAATGCTTGGGGGACTAAAAATATCATAAAAACCAGCTTCCCCAAGCTTAGAACTTTCTATATCATTATCAACAATGGTGTTCAAAGCGTTCATACTAATATTACTACCAGCATGCAAATAAGATTTCATAGGTTTTTTAATTTTCGCATCAAACAATCCATGTTTTAATTCAGGAAATAGAATAAGAAGCTCACTCTTGTACATTATGCCAAACTAGTGTAAACAAGAAACAACAAGATGCAATTGCAGGATCTAAAGGAAATAGCTTTGAGCACACACACAACGGCGCCGGAAAAATACTTTACCTGGGACCGTAGTATGAGAGCCTTTTACCTTTCCTCCCCGGCAACGGCGCCGGAAAAGTGCTTGATGTCTATGGGAGCTTCTATTCTTGTAGACAGTGTTGGGCCTCCAAGAGCGAGAGGTTTGTAGAACAGCAACAAGTTTCCCTTAAGTGGATACCCAAGGTTTATCGAACTCGGGGAGGAAGAGGTCAAAGATATCCCTCTCATGCAACCCCGCAACCACAAAGCAAGAAGTCTCTTGTGTCCCCAACACACCTAATAGGTGCACTAGTTCGGCGAAGAGATAGTGAAATACAAGTGGTATGAATAAGTAGTAGCAACGGCACCGGAAAAGTGCTTTGCCCGGGACGAGTAAACAAGCAGTAGTAACGCAGCGAGTAATAACGCGATAAAACAAGTAAACAAGCAGTAGTAACTTAGCAGTATTTAGGAACAAGGCCTAGGGATTACACTTTCACTAGTGGACACTCTCAACATTGATCACATAACGGAATAGATAAATGCATACTCTACACTTTTGTTGGATGATGAACACATTGCGTAGGATTACACGAACCCTCAATGCCGGAGTTAACAAGCTCCACAATAATGCTCATGTTTTAGTAACCTTTAGTGTAAGATAGATCAAAAGACTAAACCAAGTACTAGCATAGCATGCACACTTGTCACCTTCATGCATATGTAGGAGGAATAGATCACATCAATATTATCATAGCAATAGTTAACTTCGCAATCTACAAGAGATCATGATCATAGCATAAACCAAGTACTAACACGGTGCACGCACTGTCACCTTTGCACACATGCAGGAGGAATAAAACTACTTTAATAACACATCACTAGAGTAGCACATAGATAAATTGTGATACAAAACATATTGCAATCTTAAAGAGATATAAATAAGCACCTCACTATGCCATTCAACATTGAGTAAGTATTCCGTGAAATATGGCCTAAGAGACCCACACGGTGCACACACTGTCACCTTTACACACGTGGGACAAGGAGTCTCCGGAGATCACATAAGTAAAACTCACTTGACTAGCATAATGACATCTAGATTACAAGCATCATCATATGAATCTCAATCATGTAAGGCAGCTCATGAGATTATTGTATTGAAGCACATAGGAGAGAGATGAACCACATAGCTACCGGTACAGCCCCGAGCCTCGATGGAGAACTACTCCCTCCTCATGGGAGCAGCAGCGGTGATGAAGATGGCGGTGGAGATGGCAGCGGTGTCGATGGAGAAGCCTTCCGGGGCACTTCCCCGCTCCGGCAGGGTGCCGGAACAGAGACTCCTGTCCCCTAGATCTTGGCTTCGCGATGGCGGCGGCTCTGGAAGGTTTCTGTGGTTTTCGTCCAACGCCTCGAGGTTTTTAGGTCAGGGGCTTTATATAGGCGGAGAGGCGGCGCAGGAGGGTCGAAGGGGTGGCCAAACCATATGGCGGCGCGGCCAGGGCCTGGGCCGCGCCGGCCTATGGTCTGGGGGCCCAGTGCCCCCCTCTGGTCCTTCCCGGGTGTTCTGGATGCTTCCGGTGAAAATAGGAACCCGGGTCTTCGATTTCGTCCGATTCCGAGAATATTTCGTTACTAGGATTTACGAAACCAAAAACAGCAGAAAACAGAACCGGCACTTCGGCATCTTGTTAATAGGTTAGTTCCAGAAAATGCACGAATATGACATAAAGTGTGCATAAAACATGTAGATAACATCAATAATGTGGCATGGAACATAAGAAATTATCGATACGTCGGAGACGTATCATGCGGCGCAACACCAGGGATTCCGGCGCCAACGTGGAACCTGCACAACACAACCAAAGTACTTTGCCCCAACGAAACAGTGAGGTTGTCAATCTCACCGGCTTGCTGTAACAAAGGATTAATCGTATTGTGTGGAAGATGATTGTTTGCGGAAAACAGTAGAACAAGTATTGCGAGTAGATTGTATGCGATGTAAAGAATAGGACCGGGGTCCACAGTTCACTAGAGGTGTCTCTCCCATAAGATAAAAGCATGTTGGGTGAACAAATTACAGTCGGGCAATTGACAAATAGAGAGGGCATAACAATGCACATACATGATATGATAAATATAGTGAGATTTAATTGGGCATTACGACAAAGTACATAGACCGCTATCCAGCATGCATCTATGCCTAAAAAGTCCACCTTCAGATTATCATCCGAACCCCTTCCAGTATTAAGTTGCAAACAACAGACAATTGCATTAAGTATGGTGCGTAATGTAATCAATAAATACATCCTTAGACATAGCATCAATGTTTTATCCCTAGTGGCAACAAGCACATCCACAACCTTAGAACTTTACGTCACTCGTCCCGCATTTAATGGAGGCATGAACCCACTATCGAGCATAAATACTCCCTCTTGGAGTTAAGAGCAAAAACTTGGCCGAGCCTCTTCTAATAACGGAGAGCATGCAAGATCATAAACAACACATAGGTAATAGATTGATAATTAACATAACATAGTATTCTCTATCCATCGGATCCCGACAAACACAACATATAGAATTACGGATAGATGATCTTGATCATGTTAGGCAGCTCACAAGATCCAACAATGAAGCACATAAGGAGAAGACGACCATCTAGCTACTGCTATGGACCCATAGTCCAGGGGTGAACTACTCACTCATCACTCCGGAGGCGACCATGGCGGTGTAGAGTCCTCCGGGAGATGATTCCCCTCTCCGGCAGGGTGCCGGAGGCGATCTCCTGAATCCCCCGAGATGGGATTGGCGGCGGCGGCGTCTCTGGAAGGTTTTCCGTATCGTGGCTCTCGGTACAGAGGGTTTCGCGACGAATACTTTAAGTAGGCGGAAGGGCAACGCGGGGGGCCACACGAGGGCCCCACACGCTAGGGCCGCGCGGCCAAGACCTGGGCCGCGCCGCCCTAGTGTGGCGGCGCCTCGTGGCCCCACTTCCTTTCCCCCTCGGTCTTCTGGAAGCTTCATGCAAAAATAGGACCCTGGGCGTAGATTTCGTCCAATTCCGAGAATATTTCCTTACTAGGATTTCTGAAACCAAAAACAGCAGAAAACAGCAACTGGCTCTTCGGCATCTTGTTAATAGGTTAGTGCCGGAAAATGCATAAATACGACATATAATGTGTATAAAACATGTAGATATCATCAATAATGTAGCATGGAACATAAGAAATTATCGATACGTCGGAGACGTATCAGACCAAAACGCTGCTAAAGACTTGGGCCGTTGCAGCTATGTACATAAGCAGTATTTCTTTCTCGCGTGGGGTTACGAGGACTGGAGATGTCGATAAGATTCTCTTCAGATTGTCGAAAGACTCCTGCGCCTCATTCGTCCACTCGAATTTTTCTGACTTTTTCATCAAGTTGTAGAAGGGCAAAGCTTTTTCCCCTAGTTTGGCGATGAATCTGCTAAGCGCTGCCAATCGTCTTGCCAATTGCTGCACTTGGTGCAGATTCTTTGGCGGTTTCCATGTCGAGAATGGCTTTGATCTTCAAAGGGTTAGCTTCTATTCCTCTAGCTGAGATGAAGTAGCCGAGTACTTGTCCCCCTGGCACCCCGAAGAAGCATTTCTTCGGATTCAACTTGATTTTGTACTTGTCTAGGTTGTCGAAGGTTTCCCGCAAATCGTCGATGAGAGTGGTGGCGTGCTTCGTTTTTACCACAATATCGTCGATGTAGACTTCAATGTTCCTCCCAATCTGTTCTCCAAGGCAGGCTTGCATGCACCGTTGGTAAGTTGCCCCTGCATTCTTCAACCCGAAGGTCATGACGTTGTAGCAGAAAACGCCGTGTGGGGTGATGAACGCAGTTAATTCCTGGTCTTCTTTCTTGAGCTTGATCTGGTTATACCCGGAGTATGCATCAAGGAAGGAGAGGCGGTCGCATCCAGCTGTGGAGTCGACTATCTGGTCTATGCGAGGCAGCGGGAAGTGGTCTTTTGGGCAGCTTATTAAGGCTGGTGTAATCGATACACATGCGGAGAGCGGTTGTGTCTTTTTTCGGTACCATAACAGGATTAGCCACCCACTCGGCTTCCTTGAGCTCTCGAATGAATCCTGCCTTGCGGAGTCGACTAACTTCTTCGCCAATTGCTCTTCTCTTTGGCTCGGAGAATCGGCGCATCGACTGTTGTACTGGTTTGGCTGTTGGGTCAACATTGAGGGCGTGCTCAACGAGTTCCCTGGGGATACCTGGCATGTCGGATCGTTCCCATGCAAATATCTCCCAGCGCTCACGGAGGAACTCGATGAGCGCGCCTTCCTATGCATCAGTAAGGTCTGCCGACGTATTGACCATCTTCTTCGGGTCAGTGGGGTGCACCTGCAGCTTCTTTGCTTCCTTCGCAGCGTCAAATTCGTCGGGCCTTACGTTTCGATTGTCGGCTGGTGGCTGTGTATGATCCGTGACGGCGTCGACAGCGTTGAGTTCTTCCTTGGCTCCGAACCTTGAGGCGATCTTCTGGAATTCTCTGTCGCAATTGTGTGAACGGGTAAAGCTTCCATGAACGGTTATTGGAGTCCCATTGTTGCCAGGCATCTTCAGTTTCAGGTACGCGTAATGAGGTACGGACATAAATTTGGCAAAGGCAGGCCGGCCGAGGATGGCGTGGTACTGAGATTCCCAGTCGACTACTTCAAACTTGATTTTTTCCTCCCTGAAATTGCTAGGCGTGCCAAAAACTACATCAAGTGATGTTTTGCCTAGAGAATAAGCAGGTCGAGTCGGTAATAGTCGTACCCAGACAAATCTCTTGAGACCTGGCCTCCTATATAAAGGCCAGGAGAGGGGCTGCCAAGGGACACAATCAATCTTAGCAGCTTTAGCCACCATAAGTCCAGAGCTAGGTCGCCGTAGCCCTTAGCCTCTCGACGAGATCACAGCCGAAACCTTCGGCACCCCATTGTAACCCGATATTTTCATAATCAAGATCAGACAGGCAGGACGTAAGGGTTTTACCTCATCGAGGGCCCCGAACCTGGGTAAATCGCTCTCCCCGCTTGTCTGTTAACCGATGTCTCATGTCAGCCTACATGATTCCATCAACCCTAAGCCCCAATCGGAGGGCATTGCCGAGGAGTACCCTCGACAATTGGCGCCGTCTGTGGGGAGTCTGTCGGCACAAGGCAGGTCATCGGCAGTACCGGTCACGTCTGCAGCGTTCGTGCTGGAGTCACCAATGCCGTCAGACCCGAAAAATTCAGTTCGCTGCGGGTCCTTCGAGTTCGTACCACATACCGAGGCGTCGCGTCCAATCCCCTCTGAATCACGCGATAACATGGATACTACTTTCGGTGGTGTTCACTTCATCATCGATTCCAGAGGGTTTCTTCGCCTCCCTAGTTCAAACGCATCAAGCCTAAGAACTTCGGTTCCAGAAGACATCACGCCAGCAGCGGCTTTGGCAGTCCTACCCAGGAGTGCAGAAGAGGGTAGCCGAAGCAGCTTCGGCGCCGTAGAGGAGCAAAGGAAAAGACGAAGGGACTCACGTCGTGAAGAAGAAGAGCGAACCGCGACTCGCCCCCGACAGTACGAACGAGGATGCCACAACACGCAATCAAGCAGGAATCGCCTTCGCACGCCTTGCCTATCAGCCACGGAGCAACTTGAAGCGTTGTGTTACCTGCACTCTTACATCGATCCAAAGGTTGGCCTTGAAAAATCCAGTCATTTGCTCAGAAATTGTTGGCAATTCCTCGAAATTCGGCAGTTCTGCGATGATCTAAGGGCTGAAGCCGCGGCAAGGGTTCACACAATGGAGAGAAGAGCGGCATCATATAGTTACCCGCCAGAACCATATATACCAGAGCCATACATACCCGTAGGAGGAGACAAGTACGTACCAATCGAGGTGTTCCCAGAGTCTCACGGACAGGTCAGCATCATCCATAAAACCAGGTTTTCGAAGAGAGAAGTCAAGAAGTTTTCACGAGAAGTGAAGTATGCAGAAGTTGCCATGGTCGACACACCCGAGTATATCGACTGGTCAGACCAAAGCATATCTTTTAGCAAGGCAGATCACCCGAAGTCCGTTCCAAGGCCTGGCCACGCAGCCCTAGTCCTTGAAGCCCTAGTCCAAGGAGGATACAATATGAGCAAAGTGTTCATGGATGGAGGAAGCGGCCTGAATCTGTTGTTCGCCAGCACAATGAAAGCAATGGGCCTAACAGTCGACATGCTAAGAGAGTCCGACACAGGATTCCATGGCATCATACCGACTCGACCCGCTTATTCTCTTGGCAAAATATCGCTGGACGTAGTTTTCGGCACACCTAGCAACTTCAGAAAGGAGAAGATCGAGTTTGAGGTGGTTGACTGGGAATCTCAATACCATGCCATCCTCGGCAGACCTGCGTTTGCCAAATTCATGGCGGTACCCCACTACACGTACCTGAAACTGAAGATGCCAGGCAACAATGGGACAGCGATAACCATCCATGGAAGCTTCTCCCGTTCGGACAGCTGCGACAGGGACTTCCAAAAGATCGCCTCGAAGTTCGGGCCTAGGGAAGAACTTAATGCAGTCGATGCCATCACAGACCACACGAAGCCGCCAGCCGATAATAGAAACGTGAGCTCCGATGAGTTTGACGTCGCAAAGGAAGCAAAGAAGCAGCAGGTGCATCCCACTGACCCGAAGAATACGGTCAATATTTTGACAGACCTCACTATCGCATAGGAAGGCGCGCTCATCGAGTTCCTCCATGAGTGCTGGGAAATATTTGCATGGGAACCATCCGACATGCGAGGTATTCCCAGGGAACTCGTTGAGCACGCCCTCAATGTTGACCCGAAAGCCAAACCAGTACAGCAGTCGATGCGCCGGTTTTTTGAGCCGAACAGAAAAGCGATCGGCGAAGAAGTTAGTCGGCTCCGCAAGGCCGGTTTCATTCGGGAGCTCAAGGAAGTAGAGTGGGTGGCCAACCCATTCATGGTGCCGAAGAAAGACACAACCGCTCTTCGCATGTGTATCAATTACACAAGCCTCAACAAGCATTGCCCTAAGGATCACTTCCCACTGCCTCGTATCGATCAGATAGTCGACTCCACTGTAGGGTGTGATCATCTCTCTTTTCTCGATGCGTACTCCGGTTACAACCAGATCAAGCTCAAGAAGGAAGACCAAGAGTTGACCGCATTCATCACTCCGCACGGCATTTTTTGCTACAACGTCATGACTTTCTTCGGGTTGAAAAACGCAGGAGCAACCTATCAGCGGTGTATGCAAGCCTGTCTTGGAGAGCAGATTGGAAGGAATATCGAAGTCTACATTGATGATATCGTGGTGAAGACAAAGCACGCCGCCACTCTCATCGATGATTTACGGGAAACTTTCGACAACCTCGACAGGTATAAAATCAAGCTGAACCCGAAGAAATGTTTCTTCTGAGTGCCAGGAGGACAAGTACTCGGGTACTTCATTTCAGCCAGAGGGATAGAGGCTAATCCCTTAAAGATCAAAGCTATTTTCGACATGGAGCCGCCAAAGAATTTGCACCAAGTGCAGCAATTGGCAGGACGGCTGGCAGCACTCAGTAGGTTCATTGCCAAGCTGGGAGAGAACGCTTTTCCCTTCTATAACCTGATGAAGAAGTCAGAAAAATTTGAGTGGACAGACGAGGCGCAGGAATCTTTTGACAATCTTAAGAAGATCTTATCAACGTCTCCGGTACTCGTAACCCCACATGAAAAAGAAACATTGCTCATGTACATAGCAGCAACAGTGCAAGTCTTCAGCAGCGTTGACGTGGGCATAACCCTTCGGGTAACCGACATTGCCCTACCTTATACGATCTAGCTGGAGGCCCATGAAGGTACTCAATGACAAGACGGGTCACTTGGATGGCGCGACGGAAGATTCCTTGGCAAGCAAGACAACGAAGGAAAGTTAGGAGATATAACTACTGTAAACCTAGTCGTACTCGGTTAAATCTCTTAAGACCTGGCCTCCTATATAAAGGCCAGGAGAGGGGCTGCCGAGGGACGGGTACAATCTTAGCAATCTTAGCCACCAAAAGTCTAGAGCTAGGTCGCCGCAACACTTAGCCTCCCGACGAGATCTCAGCCGAACCCTTCGGCACCCCATTATAACCCAATATTTTCATAATCAAGATCAGACAGGCAGGACGTAAGGGTTTTACCTCATCGAGGGCCCCGAACCTGGGTAAATCGCTTTCCCCGCTTGTCTGTGAACCGATGTCGCGTGTCAGCTTACAGGATTCCATCAACCCTAAGCCCCTATCGGAGGGCATTGCCGAGGAGTACCCTCGACAATTGGCGCCGTCTGTGGGAAACCTGTCGGCACAAGATCGGTCATCGGTAGATCCAGTCATGTCATCGGCAACCTCATCGACACCGTCATCGCCAAGTCTGGGAAGCCCGATTCGATTCGGCTCCTATGAATTCACCCCGCACAGCAACTCATCTCGCTCGACCTTCTCAGATCTACAAGGAAACATGGAGATGACCTTCGGCAGCGTCCACTACAACGTCAACGCGGAAGGAATTCTTCGACTGCTGGAGCCACTCGCTTTCGGATCGACAGATCCAAGCGCGTCGTCATGAATCGACCTTTCGGTTGGTCTGACGGACTCAACGAACTCGCCTGCGTCATCGACTTCTCGTTCAACGTCTTCCATGTCGGTTGGATCTGACAATCCCGCATCTTCGGGGATAACCTCATACTACTGCTTGCACTGCGATACCAGGCACAGGCTAGGTTCAAGCGACACACCGTTCATCTGCAATGGCCAGTATTCATCGGGAGAGGACAGTGTCGACAGCGTCATCCAAGGCACCACCCGGAGAACGGCACACCACCAGGTTTATGTCGCCAATAACACGGGAAACACAAGGCATAGGGGAGACGGAGATCACACCCCTCGTTCCAGCAGACGAGCAAGTTTCAAAAACAGCGCCAGCAACAACAACCGCGATTACACCATCGCGGACGAGGAGTGGGCAGCAGCCAAGGCAGCCGTACTTAACAACACGCCGCTTGTAACACCCCAAATTTCAAAACAAAGAGAAATTGAATTACCTTTTTCCAAAAATGAGAACCAACAAAAACTTTTCTTACATAGGGTGCTATGTCTAGTGCTCATACCTAATACTTGTGTTTTGCCATGATGAGTGTTAATATGCTTATGCGATAAACCCTAAAACCCTAAAGTGATCAAGTGAAGATCACATACCAAATAAAAGAGAAAGAAATCAAATAAGAAAAACCCTAAACCCTATCCCTCTCAAAAATATGTTGGATCTATTTTGATAAACCTAAAATAAAGAAAAAGACATATGTGGGCATGTAGCCCTAATGTGTAAATTGTGAACTCTACCTTTCTTACTTTGCCAAATGGTGGTGAACCATTGCAAAACTTGCTAAACCCTAAACCTCATCCCTCTTGTCATCAATCTTTGAAAAACAAAATAAAAAGAAAATATCTTAATTAAGAAAAAGGCATATGCAAGCCTATGGCTACTTTTTGCAAATGCTCCAACTTTGAGTGTTGACCTTGGTATATGTTTTGAAATACATCAACACACTCAACAAAGTATTTACCAACCAATTGAAGTAAGAAACAAAATAAAATCAAACATATGCATAGAGGCATATGTGGCACTTAGCCAAAATATCCAATCTCGACCTAGGCACCCCCATTGTCCTAAAATGGTTTGAACCTTTTACCCAACTCAATCTAACACCAAATAAACCTCACTCTTGTCAAAATGAAGCAAAGAAAAATAAAAGAATAAGAAGTAGGAAATCACAAAACCCTCACATATGGCTTATGCCATTTTTACAAAACTTTGACCTAGACCATTTTGGCCTTCACCATTAGTTGTCTTATGTTACTAAACACTTATTACAACTTTTGGAATCAAAGAAACACAATTCAAATCAAATTCAAACTCAAATTGTGATCACATGTGATTATGGTCAATTCTGCCAATTACATTCTGGTCACTACTTTGAGCCTCTGCAATTCAAGTTTTTCAAACTAAACTTTCCCAATTCTTTGCATTTCATCCAAGAGTACATCAAGATGAACAACTTTTGTAAAGACCACCCTGCCAAATTCATCTTGGATCAAATTCTATGCTCATCCAAAGTTGGAACTTTTTATCAAATGCAACAATCCCACTTTATCCAAACTTGCAATTCTTTGAATTGGCCAATCCCACCATCACCTCTCATTCTCTCTGGTAAATTACAACTCCACCAAATTCAACTTTTCCAAATCTTGCAACCTTGTAAACTCATTTGAATTTGGGCAAAATTGGTAAATTTCAAATATGGATCAAATGCAACACTATTTGAAATAGTGTTCTACACCACCCTAACCTGCCCCAAACAACTCCACTTTTCTCCCTGGTCCCCTCTCTCTCTAAACATGCACAACACCCTAGAGGAGGAGGCCAAACTTGGCATTGACATGGCCATGCCGGCCATGGACACCTCGTCGAGCCCCCTCTCTTCTCCTTCCCCTCAGCCCTGGCCACCATGTCCAGTACCTCCACCTCACCTCCCTAGCACCACCTAGCCCCGCCACGGTCGCGGAGAACGCCGACAGCCGCCGGAGATCGCGCGCCCAAGGACGGCCACGCCATGCCGATGACGTCGCCGCAGTACACGTACGGGCACCACTGGCCACGCGCCGCACGGCCACCTCGTACAGCCCTTGGTCTCTCTCTCGACGCCTTGAGCATCACCGTGCCACCGCGGATGCGCCAGACACACTCTCGACCGCGACCCGTGCCCGCCGCCGCCGGAGACAAGGACGCAATCCCGCCTTGGCCGCGCCAGTACGCGCCATCGCCCGACCATCGTACGCCTCGCCGTACCGCGCCATTAATGCCCCAAGGACCGCCATGACATCGCCTACCTACTACGCACCTTCCTCGCTCCTTCGCCGCTGTGGACCGACGACCTCACCGTTGACCTCGCCCGCGCCTCACAGCACCCCTGGCATCTATAAATAGGGAGCTCCCCGAGCCAAACCAAGCACGCCACCACCTTCTCCTCCCATCTCTGAGCCTCCTCGTCCACTCCTCTCACCCGATTACTCACCGGAGCCGTCCAATCGATCGCCGGAGCCAGCAGCGGACCTGAGATCATCGTCGACGAATTGGAACACCATCGGCGACGCCACTGGTACCAGCGCACTCGCCGTCGACGACAACCTCGCCTCGCGTCAACGCCACCGCTCGCCGGAGTCCCTGCTCGCCGCCGACCCCCTACCTCCTCCGTGCCCGCGTCTGCCTCTCGACGACGACGACGACGACGACGACTCTCCCCCGTTCGATCTGCTTCTGATCTAACGGCTCACAGTGACAGATACCGTTTCGGTAAGATGGAGTCGCTGACCACTGGGCCCCATGCTGTCAGGCAGCCCACGCGTCTGTGGACCGTGGTGGGCTGGGCAGGCTGTTAGTTTTTGAATCTGGCCCGTTAGATTTTTCCCGCTCAGCCCATTTATTCAAATTCGAATTTCCAGATTTTGTTTAAACTCAATACTGGCCCTGTGTTTGAAATTAAATAGAATCTGTTTGGCTTGGCCAAATTTAGCAAACTTTATATGGATGGAAAGCTACTGAAAAGATCTACAAAATCCCACTGGTCCCACTTCAAAATCATTTATAGAACTAATGTGACAAAAATAACAAGTCAGAGACTTTTCAGTATTCAAATAAATATTAAAAATCAACCAATTTGAATTTTGAAGTAAATCCAATTGCTATAATTCACATTTGACTTACACTAATTGTTTCTGCAAGAAAGTGGTGTGGTCACTTTGAATGAGCATGGTCTAGCTTAATTAAAGGACTATATGGCTATTTCTAGTCAAAGATATTGTCTAAAACTATTAATAAATCACATGGGAGTTTTTCTCTCACTTAAATCTTGTCATGAACAATTCAAAATGAGGTAGAGGCTCTGGTAATTTAGGTCTCATATGAATTGTTGATGATATTAAATCTTTACCATATTAGGATTAAATTGTATGAGGTGCTTCACCTCATTTAAATCAGCTTCTTAAATGATGAGTATGAAGAGGTTGAATTAGTCAACCTAGGTCATATATTATTCATGAGAGAAATTAAATCTTAATACGACAATGAGAGGAAATTATTTCTCTAAGTAATTAAAAGTAACACCTTAATTAGTATGAGAGGAAATTATTTTTCTTAAATAAGAAGAAAAACACATCTACCCACTTAATAGTAATGTGTGATGCTAGTTTAACTTGTGTAAATTATATGAGGTGTTTCACTTCATCTAAATCTTGCCCCAAGTACTTTCATATGAAGTTTGGACCCCTGGTCAAATGCTCTCATATGAAATACTTGGAGATTTTAAATCATTTGTAGAAGTGTTAAATTGTATGAGGAACTCTACCTCATTTAAATCATTTTCTCAAATGATGATGATGAATGGTTGATTTAGGTCAACATAAATTCATGTGTGATGATTTGAGAAATTAAATCTTAAAGAAGATTCAATGAGAGGAAACTATTCCTCAAGAACTATATGGAAACTATCATTTACATATAAAATGAGAGGAATTGTTTTTCCTCAAGCAAGACCACCAATGCACCAATTTGTATTAATTGTGTGAATAGAATAGTTTGTGTGAATACATGTGATGTTTAGAATAGCCAATGAATTGCTTGGTGATTGTATCCTCGTATTCGTGTATAGACGCTAGTACCGGAGAATACCAGGAAGAGGAAGGATTCTACCCAGAAGAAGAAGAGCACTTTGCTCACCTCAACCACCAAGGCAAGCTATACTCTTGCAAGCTAACACCATTGCAAGTTCTATTGTTGCAAGATAATACTCTTGCAAAGTGCAAAGCTCACCATGAGCAAGGCATTACCCATTTACTTTATGTTCATGATCCTATTTCCCAGTTTTTACTTTACCAGCTTCACTTACCTTTGTTTTATCAAAGTACTTTTTGATTCATGATTCACTTGGTGAGTATTGGATTAGTACAAGAGTATCAATGTTAGCCTAGAAGCAAAGCAAAGTACTTAGCACCCCTCATCCTTAGATGCTAGTGCTAAATTAAAATTGACTACTCCAGATGGGAACTTGTGAAATGAAAAGACTTTGAAAACCTTGGAATGATGAGTCATTCTATTGAAAGATTTTGAAGGTGATTGTGACTGGTGAATGACATGGTGAACTTTACAAAAACTGATGGTTGGGTTCGGATGCGATACCATTCCAGTTTTACCAGTACCCCCACAATACCTGATATGGGTAGGGCTTAACTAGAAGTTTATGTATCTTAGTATGGGTTCCCTCTGAACAAGCGTCATCGGGGTTATGCCAAGGGCTGCCTCCAAAGAAATATGAAATGATGTGATATGACGTGAAATGAGGTGAATGTCCGGCCCAAGCCCTGTGCAGTTCCCAGGCTGACAGTTTGTCTTCACTGGGTGGCCAAGCTCATGGGGAGAGATGCCTATACTAGGGTATGTAAGTGAAAGGTTATGGTTGGTAGTCCGCACACGGAGTGTGATAAATCAGGGCCGATTAACCCCGACGGATTATTGCAAATGTTGTGGCACAAGTGTACGACCTCTGCAGAGTGTAGAACTATTCGAATAGCCGCGTCCACGGTTATGGACGGCTGGAAAGGCCATACTGTTCCGTCATCAGACCATTTTCAAAAATGTGACATGTGAAGGGTGACTTGTGATTTGAACTTGAAATGGTGATTTTGATTTGAATCACAACTGAGTTGTGGGAATGACACTAATGTTCCCACTTGAGTTAGTTAGCACTTGAAGAGTTTGTATTTCAAATGCTTGTGAACTAAAACGGCTTTATGCAAAAGAAACTAGAGCTTAGCACCCCCTTACCGGAATTGTTAGTACTTACATTAGTATTAGTTTGCGAGTACTTTAAAGTACTCACGGCTTTGTCCCCGGCTATTCAAATGGCCGGACTATGAAGAGGAGCAGCGAGTATGAAGAGGATGGACAGCGGGACGTCTACGACAACTAGGACTACTCCGACGTCAAGCGTTGGCCTCGTGGACCATAGAGTCCCCTTCTATCTACGCTTCCGCTATGAATTGTGTTCGCTGATCAATAGATCAACTATTTGTGTAATTTGGATCATGTGATCTCTATTTGTAAGACGACTATGGTATGTAATGAATGATGACTTATGATATTCAACTGTTATGTCTCGCAACAACAATATTCCTGGGATTGCGATGTATGGCATAACGGGCATCTGGACTTAAAAATCCGGGTGTTGACAAGTTGGTATCAGAGCCATCGTTTGACCTTAGGAGACCCTAGTTAGAATGGACGTCTGAAAAACTTAGTTTCAAAACCAATAAAGTGAATATTTATGAAAATTTATTCTCACTCTTATCCTTGATAACTTTTTTCAAAAAAGAGATATTTATGCTCTACCTTTTCTTTGAAATCATATATAAAATTTTGCACACTGGATCACTTCACTAACTTACTTACCCTAATTACTCACAGATGAAGTACCAATGGGAGTTCTATCAGCTTGGTCACGGAGGCGACCTAAGGTTCGAAAAGGATTTGAAGCAACTAGTGGAATATCTAGGACACCCGTACCCCGAGTTCTTCGGAACACCCCTCAATAATCCGATGGGAGGACCACCTCGGTGGGAAGTTTCTACGGATCTACAAAGAAAGCAGGGAGCCCCGGTATGGGAAACCATATGGTTTTCTGTAACGGGAAGCACCTGGAAGGAAGGACTAGTCAGAGTTATGCAAGAAGCCATTGCTCGTCTGTGTGGATAAAATGAGAACAAGATTCAGAACAATCGCTTCATCTATTACCCAAGACATGACTCCATGGGAAGATCGATGACCATGCCACCACACACAGAGATGAACCACTATGTAGCACACCAGGACTTCAAGCTGTACAAAACCCGTAGGGATTTGGACAACACCCTCGCCTTTCGCCAAGCACATTACCCGTGAAGACGAAGAATCCACCCCGAAGAGTAGTATCGCTAAAGCACTTGAGTAGGTGTGAGTTGTATCAGGATCCCCTTGTATCGTAGAGCGAATGAATGGTTCTTCAAACCAACGGTGTGTTAGATTTGTAATGTGTGATGTTTGGTATGAATGAAAAAAGTTTTGCCTGGTTTTTACCCCCTCAACACTACTCCAGTTTTCAAGTTTTGAACTTTTTTGAACTTTAAATCAAACAAACCATAGAAATTTCCCTCTTATCTTATCATCTACCTCAATATTCAGATGGCCCCAACAACCCGCAACGCCAACCAAGACGCCATGATGCAGATGCTAGAAATGATGATGGCAGAATGCGAAGCCGAGAGAGCTGAACGCCAAGCCAACATTGCTGCACTGCAGCAGATTGCTCAGAACAACAACGGCCATGGAAACCACGACCACCCTGGGTCAAAACTGAAGAACTTCCAGAACACCAACCCTCCGGTGTTTAGCAAGACCGAAGAACCCCTCGACGCCGACGACTGGATCCAGACTATGGAAAACAACTTGGAAGTAGCCGGAGTAGAAGCTAATGAGAAGGTCTTGTTTGCAACCCACTACCTTGCAGGACCAGCCCGAGCCTGGTGGACTAGCACTCGTGCCATGAACGGAGGTCAAGTCATGACTTGGGAAGATTTCAAGCTCAAGTTCAGCAAGTACCATGTGCCCCAAGGACTGATCAAGAAGATGAGAGACGAGTTCCGTGAACTCAAGCAAGGCAGAATGTCGGTGGTAGAATACCGCGACAGGTTCCTCACCTTGTCAAGGTACGCCCCCGATGAAACCGACACCAATGAGAAGAGGAAGGAGAGATTCCTGAACGTACTGCATGATGAGATGCAGATAGTGCTAGTCAACATTCCCTTTGCCGACCTTGAAGCCCTGGTGGACTCAGCCATCCAGATGGAAGGGAAACTGCACCAAGCCAATGAGAACCGCAAGCGCCGTATGATGCCCCAGAATGGACCCAACAATGCTCAGAAGTACCGCGGCAATTCCTCTAGAGGATTTGCCCCAAGATACAACAAGCCCCCTGCTCAGACATACCGCCCAAGCAACAACAACCACAACACCAACAGCAACAATAACAACGGCAACCACACCAACAACAACAACAACCACCCCAATGGCAACAAAAACAACCCCAATACTGCCCAAATGACTGGAGGCAACACTGTTCCCGCCAACCCCAAGGACAAGTCCACCATCAACTGCTATGAGTGTGGAGTGGTTGGGCATTACTCCAATGAGTGCCCCAAAAGGTTAGCCAAGATTGCCGCCAACACCGCTGCACCTGCTCAGAATCAGCGCCGCTTTGCCGCAAGAAGGAACCAGAACAACAACAACGGCCGTTTCTACAACATGACTCGCCATAGAAGCCCAAGAAGCACCTCTGGCCATGCCAAGTATGTTTTTCCTGTTTAATCATATCGCCCAATCTCTCTTAGGAACCTAACTTTTCTTAAAATCTCGGGACGAGATTTGTTTAAGGGGGAAGGGTTTGTAACACCCCAAATTTCAAAACAAAGAGAAATTGAATTTCCTTTTTCCAAAAATGAGAACCAACAAAAACTTTTCTTACATAGGGTGCTATGTCTAGTGCTCATACCTAATACTTGTGTTTTGCCATGATGAGTGTTAATATGCTTATGCGATAAACCCTAAAACCCTAAAGTGATCAAGTGAAGATCACATACCAAATAAAAGAGAAAGAAATCAAATAAGAAAAACCCTAAACCCTAACCCTCTCAAAAATATGTTGGATCTATTTTGATAAACCTAAAATAAAGAAAAAGACATATGTGGGCATGTAGCCCTAATGTGTAAATTGTGAACTCTACCTTTCTTACTTTGCCAAATGGTGGTGAACCATTGCAAAACTTGCTAAACCCTAAACCTCATCCCTCTTGTCATCAATCTTTGAAAAACAAAATAAAAAGAAAAGATCTTAATTAAGAAAAAGGCATATGCAAGCCTATGGCTACTTTTTGCAAATGCTCCAACTTTGAGTGTTGACCTTGGTATATGTTTTGAAATACATCAACACACTCAACAAAGTATTTACCAACCAATTCAAGTAAGAAACAAAATAAAATCAAACATATGCATAGAGGCATATGTGGCACTTAGCCAAAATATCCAATCTCGACCTAGGCACCCCCATTGTCCTAAAATGGTTTGAACCTTTTACCCAACTCAATCTAAAACCAAATAAACCTCACTCTTGTAAAAATGAAACAAAGAAAAATAAAATAATAAGAAGTAGGAAATCACAAAACCCTCACATATGGCTTATGCCATTTTTACAAAACTTTGACCTAGACCATTTTGGCCTTCACCATTAGTTGTCTTATGTTACTAAACACTTATTACAACTTTTGGAATCAAAGAAACACAATTCAAATCAAATTCAAACTCAAATTGTGATCACATGTGATTATGGTCAATTCTGCCAATTACATTCTGGTCACTACTTTGAGCCTCTGCAATTCAAGTTTTTCAAACTAAACTTTCCCAATTCTTTGCATGTCATCCAATAGTACATCAAGATGAACAACTTTTGTAAATACCACCCTACCAAATTCATCTTGGATCAAATTCTATGCTCATCCAAAGTTGGAACTTTTTATCAAATGCAACAATCCCACTTTATCCAAACTTGCAATTCTTTGAATTGGCCAGTCCCACCATCACCTCTCATTCTCTATGGTAAATTACAACTCCACCAAATTCAACTTTTCCAAATCTTGCAACCTTGTAAACTCATTTGAATTTGAGCAAAATTGGTAAATTTCAAATATGGATCAAATGCAACACTATTTGAAATAGTGTTCTACACCACCCTAACCTGCCCCAAACAACTCCACTTTTCTCCATGGTCCCCTCTCTCTCTAAACATGCACAACACCCTAGAGGAGGAGGCCAAACTTGGCATTGACATGGCCATGCCGACCATGGACACCTCGTCGAGCCCCCTCTCTTCTCTTTCCCCTCAGCCCTGGCCACCATGTCCAGTACCTCCACCTCACCTCCCTAGCACCACCTAGCCCCACCACGGTCGCGGAGAACGCCGCAGGCGCGCCGCCGGAGATCGCGCGCCCAAGGACGGCCACGCCATGCCGATGACGTCGCCGCAGTACACGTACGGGCACCACCGGCCACGCGCCGCACGGCCACCTCGTACAGCCCCTGGTCTCTCTCTCGACGCCTTGAGCATCACCGTGCCACCGCGGATGCGCCAGACACACTCTCGACCGCGACCCGTGCCCGCCGCCGCCGGAGACAAGGACGCAATCCCGCCTTGGCCGCGCCAGTACGCGCCATCGCCCGACCATCGTACGCCTCGCCGTACCGCGCCATTAATGCCCCAAGGACCGCCATGACGTCGCCTACCTACTGCGCACCTTCCTCGCTCCTTCGCCGCTGTGGACCGACGACCTCGCCGTTGACCTCGCCCGCGCCTCACAACACCCCTGGCATCTATAAATAGGGAGCTCCCCGAGCCAAACCAAGCACGCCACCACCTTCTCCTCCCATCTCTGAGCCTCCTCGTCCACTCCTCTCACCCGATTACTCACCGGATCCGTCCAATCGATCGTCGGAGCCCGCAGCGGACCTGAGATCATCGTCGACGAATTGGAGCACCATCGGCGACGCCACTGGTACCAGCGCACTCGCCGTCGACGACAACCTCGCCTCGCGTCAACACTACCGCTCGGCGGAGTCCCTGCTCGCCGCCGACCCCTACCTCCGCCGTGCCCGCGTCTGCCTCTCGACGACGACGACGACGATTCTCCCCCGTTCGATCTGCTTCTGATCTAACGGCTCACAGTGACAGATACCGTTTCGGTAAGATGGAGTCGCTGACCACTGGGCCCCATGCTATCAGGCAGCCCACGCGTCTGTGGACCGTGGTGGGCTGGGCAGGCTGTTAGTTTTTGAATCTGACCCGTTAGATTTTTCCCGCTCAGCCCATTTATTCAAATTCGAATTTCCAGATTTTGTTTAAACTCAATACTGGCCCTGTGTTTGAAATTCAATAGAATCTGTTGGCTTGGCCAAATTTAGCAAACTTTATATGGTTGGAAAGCTACTGAAAAGATCTACAAAACCCCACTGGTCCCACTTCAAAATCTTGTATAGAACTAATGTGACAAAAATAACAAGTCAGATACTTTTCAGTATTCAAATAAATATTAAAAATCAACCAATTTGAATTTTAAAGTAAATCCAATTGCTATAATTCACATTTGACTTACACTAATTGTTTCTGCTAGAAAGTGGTGTGGTCACTTTGAATAAGCATGGTCTAGCTTAAGACTACTCATAGTGGGAGTAACATAGCTAGTAACATCACACACCCCAATGCATTTTGGTGACATGGCATGACAATAAATGAAAAAAGAGAGTGAGGTGGTAACTAGCTATGTTACCATAACATCACACACCCCAAGACAAGACGAGTCTACAACATACTAAATGACACAATGCATGACACCACAAATAAGTTACTACCCACTATGAAGGTAGTAACTTAGACTAGTAACATATGTCATGTTACTAATCTAAGTTACTCCCCACTATGACTAGCCTAATTAAAGGACTATATGGCTATTTCTAGTCAAAGATATTGTCTAAAACTATTAATAAATCACATGGGAGTTTTTCTCTCACTTAAATCTTGTCATGAACAATTCAAAATGAGGTAGAGGCTCTGGTAATTTAGGTCTCATATGAATTGTTGATGATATTAAATCTTTACCATATTAGGACTAAATTGTATGAGGTGCTTCACCTCATTTAAATCATCTTCTTAAATGATGAGTATGAAGAGGTTGACTTAGTCAACCTAGGTCATATATTATTCATGAGAGAAATTAAATCTTAATAAGACAATGAGAGGAAATTATTTCTCTAAGTAATTAAAAGTAACACCTTAATTAGTATGAGAGGAAATTATTTTTCTTAAATAAGAAGAAAAACACATCTACCCACTTAATAGTAATGTGTGATGCTAGTTTAACTTGTGTAAATTATATGAGGTGTTTCACTTCATCTAAATCTTGCCCCAAGTACTTTCATATGAAGTTTGGACCCCTGGTCAAATGCTCTCATATGAAATACTTGGAGATTTTAAATCATTTGTAGAAGTGTTAAATTGTATGAGGAACTCTACCTCATTTAAATCATTTTCTCAAATGATGATGATGAATGGTTGATTTAGGTCAACATAAATTCGTGTGTGATGATTTGAGACACTACAAAGGAAAACAATTTTTTTGACAAATCACTTTCGTCATGTTAAGGCCAATTTTCGTCAAGGATTACTTCGCGCTGACAAAATTTGATCGTCATGGGGTTCGTCAAGGAAGCTCCGTCATAAAATATCGGGGGGACGGTATGCATTTTTTCGTCAACGTCAAATGTTTGATGGTGACGACCTGCAAATTCGTCAACATCAAAGGTTCATTGTTGACAGACAGGTTTGTCACGAAAAATTGCAACTTTCGTCAATATCTAAATCTTGGGAAGTTTCTGATTGGTCCAAAATAAGCATACGTGGCCTTACATGTGGGTCCATTTGGCTTCTGACAACATGGGTCCGACGGCGCTGACATGGATATCTGTCATGTGGGACCGGCATGGTGCTGACTGGTGGGACCCACAAAATATTATGACAAGCTGGACCCACAATATTCTGACCGGTGGTGATGTAGCCCCGCTCACCGACGACACTACATCAAGACCAACTAGTCCCCCAAGTGGACCGATGACTCGGGCTCGAGTCAAAGCTCTACATGATGAGGTGAACTCGCTCCTCACCACCCTTGATCTTGGTACCCCTTTGGATGGATTGCTACCTCATGCCGACGTGCTATGTGTCATTAGGTACAAGGCGCACCAAGACCCCGGAGAGGAGGACAAGCCAAGGTCAAGGGAAGGAGAGAAGCAGCTGGGCATGGAGATGATCATGAAGCCGAAGCCGACGTCGCCGAAGCGCTCCAAGGAAGAGACGGACGCCGCCGGTCCGAGACCCGGTCGGACCGGACCCACAACCGGACGCCCGGTCGGAGGCCCGGTCAGCCGGGCGCCAACCGGGCCTGCTCCATCGTACGGGCGACGACCGGACCCGGGACCGGAAACTTCGCAGATTTCCGGTTTGCGCCGGTCGACCGGACCCATGACCGGGACAGCCCGGTCACGAGCCCGGTCAAACCGGACCCATGACCGGACAGCCCGGTCCACGAGCCCGGTCGGACCGGACACAAACCGGATCCGACGGGAATGCCCCACCAAACTGCCTTAACTTATCCATTCGCGTGCACTGTTCGCCCTTGCCGGCCATGTGTGCCTATATAAGTAGCTGGAACCCCTCCTTTACTCTTTAGACTTGTTTTGAACTCAAACCTACCTTTGAGCTTAGTCTCCCTTGGGAATCATCCTCTCGTAATCAAGGCACCTTGGTTGTTGACTTTGATCTTGTTGAGTGAGATTCTAGTACTAGTTACTCTCTCTCCCTCACCAAGCTCTTCCTCTCCAACCCCAATCTCTCTCCAGGAATTCACGCCACGTGCCTCTTCCTCGGAGATTCTATTGGCGTGGTCCATCGAGCCACGGAGGTAAGCATCGGGTGTATCGGGTTGGTGTGCGTGCGTGAGTCTCGGAGTTCCTCGTGCTCGTCGTGTTCTTCGTGTTCCTCGCGTTCTCCCATCTCTCCCCTTGGTTTCGAAGTCAATCCGCGAGATCGGGCCACACACGGGGTCTTAGACCTCATCATATGGTATGAGCAGCTCTTGGTTACCGCGGATTTGACCCTCCACCCACCTGATTTCGTTCCTAGAAAATTTTCCAAAAAATCCCCAAAAATAGCCCCAAATTTCCTCTTGACCGATCTGTGATTTGGTTGCGTTTTCAGTGGTTTTGGTCCGTGGATCTGGTGTTGTTGTGTTTGATCTACTATTTCCCCAACTTTGAGCCTCCAATTCCATCGTTTCCCTTCGTTTTGGTCGATTTGGTTTTGGTTTGGGGAAGAACAGGAGAGAGAAAGCTCCAAATCATGAAACCCGGTTTCGAACCCGGTCAACCGGGCCACAGACCGGACGAGCCAGCCCAGAACCCGGTCGACCGGGCGACAACCGGACAGGCCGGTCCAGGATCCGGTCCAACCGGGCCCCAGACCGGGCGCATCTTCGCGCCCTCCTTCGACCTCGACGTCCGGCGATCTCCACCACCACCACCACCACCACCACCACCACCATCGCAGGTATAACTTGCAGCTTTCACCTTGTAACCCCTCTTCCTTTTGCGATCTATCCCATCGAGCATTGCTTGTCTAGTGTTGCGAGACATTGCACGTGGCCCCGCATTGTGAGGTGTGTGTGTCGCGTTGAGTAAGGCATCCAAGCAAACACTCGTGTGGCAAGATAGCAAAAGCGAGGCTAACGCTAACATAGTGCGTGAAAAAGCCCCAAAAACACAAAAAGAGTGTGAGTAGCACCATACATCCATACATCCATACGCCCATACATACAAAAGTGTCCATGTGCCACCAAAGATAAAAACGAGTGCAAGTGCCACCATATACAAAAGAGAAAAAGCTTTTAAGCAACGAGAGATAGGAGAAGAGAGGCCGCGTGTGAATCTTGTTGTCTCTTCCTTTGCAACCAAAGCTTTGGCTCTCCTTGTGTTAGTGTGACACCGAGCACTTATACATACACTTTTCCGCTCACTTTTGGTTGCACTAACCCCGCTTATCTCGTGTGTGTGTTCCACAACTTTTCCGTGTTTATAGTGATCTTCACATTGACATTTGGATTTTTGGACCTTACCCACTTTTAACAACATACTCGATCTTGGATTTGTCTTTTGGCTTTCCACAACACTCGCCTAACACCATATTTGCTAGCTTTTGCGTGTGGTTTTGCGTGTGTTCCCGATACACTTGATCTTGCTTTCGGCTTGGTGGATTGCCTCAATACTATCTTACCTTGGTAAGAGTGCGAGGTAGTCTCCTTCCACTAACATACACAACATAGTTCTTGTCTTTACATCATGGATAGGAGCGGAGATGATAGAAGGGATGGAGAAGTCCTCCGCAACACCGAGAGGTTGGGTACTCAACACAACCTATGGACGCAACGACAAGAGTTCAAGGAGCAACTCATACTCTTCGAGACACGCATCGATGAGCAATACGATGAAGTGGCACACAACTTCTCCGTTGTGAACCAAGACTTGGCTCTCCTTCGCGAAGCTACGGACAACTTGAATGGCCAAATGGCGGCCAACGATGCGAACATGGAGCGGCGCATGGATAGCCTCGAGCGCGCCATCACCAACTTGGGTCGTCATCACCGACACCGCTCTACTTCTTCATCATCAAGCTCGTCACAAGATTACTACTCTCATGGTCACCGTTCGTCCTCAAGTTCCTCCTCAAGGCATGAAGACCATCATCGACCTCATCGCTCACATGCTCGTCATGAAGACTCTCGCTCCAACTCTAGGCGAGGAGAAATCCATCGCCATGCTCGTCCACAAGAACGTCCTCCACAAGATCGTCCTCAACCGGATCGCCATGCCCACCATGGGCGTGACGGCCACCCACATGACAACGTCTTCCACAACATGGAGCCACATGGTGATGCTCAAGGCCATGTACATCAAGACCAACTGAGGCATGATCTCCGCAATCATCCTCGCCATGACCAACGTGGAAGAGGAGACCCACAACATGAGCAAGATGTGATACGGGCATGGAGGCCTATGTGGAGCCTAGATTCAGGACTCCACCAGCTTAATTATCTTAGTTTTTGTAATTGTCATGTATTGGCAAATTAGGGTTTTTAATAAATTGAGTCAGTTTGGTTTGGGCCTGTCCAAACCAAGGTAGAGAGGCCCACTAGGGCTGGCCGGCCACCTCTTCCCCTCATATAAGGTGGAGGGACGGCTAGGGTTTAAAAAGTTCAAGTTTAGTCTAAAAGTTAGGTTATACCTAGTTGCGTGTGTTCACGTGTATCATCCCCTCCGGAGTACGGCGGCTGGTTTATCTATACTATTATCCGCTGCGAAGGTTCTTGTGTTCATCAAGGATTGTCTAGCTCTTGGTTTGAGGCGTATCGTTCATCGATCCGTTGCTTGCTCGGATTCGTTCCCTCTTCTCCGGGCTGCGTTCATCGCGTTGTTGGGAGGGATCTCTACCCCGAGTTCTCGCTGTGAAAGACCGGGCATCAACTTAGGTGGATTGGCTTGGATCCACCGTATCATGTGGTATCAGAGCTAAGTTGATGTTACGGTGGATCCAAGCCAATCCACCTAAGTTGATGCCCGATCTTTCACAGCGAGAACCTGGGGTAGAGATTCCTCCCAACAACGCGATGAACGCAGCCTGGAGAAGAGGGAACGAATCCAGCAAGCAACGGATCGACGAACGATACGCCTCAAACCAAGAGCTAGACAATCCTTGATGAACACAAGAACCTTCGCAGCGGATAATAGTATAGATAAACGGCAGCGCCGTACCCGGAGGGATGATACACGTGAACACACGCAACTAGGTATAACCTAACTTTTAGACTAAACTTGTTCTACCCTAAACCCTAGCCGTGCCTCCACTTATATGAGAGGTGGGGTGGCCGGCCAGCCCTAGTGGGCCTCTCTACCTTGGTTTGGACAGGCCCAAACCAAACTGACTCAAATTATTAAAAACCCTAATTGGCCCACATATGACCATAGACATAAAATAAGGTAACTAAGCTGGTGGAGTCCTAAATCTAAGCTCCACATAGGCCTCCGTGCCCATATCAGGCGACCTTCGGTCTCCACCGCATCATGTGCGTCAACATCTACACGTCACGCAAAGGTGAATCTTCTCCTTTATGCGTTCCTACAAATGTCTCTCCTGAATGGTATGCTACTTCATCCTACGTCATATGACCATGATAGGTATGCATCGCCGAGTATGGAGGAAGTGGATGACACCATGGAGGCTCGAGGACTCAAGGTCAACGTCAAGGTCATGGGAAGCATGGAAGAGATCGTCAAGGAGAAGGGGACGCGCCGCGAAGGCCTGATCTGCCGTTCGGGACCGACCGGCACTGCCGCCCATCTCCACCGGCACTACCGCCCTACCACTACACCCGAGGATGACGGCCCTGTCGCCCTACCTGCGCCAAGCACTACCGCCCCACTGCAAAGAGCATCAAATCTGAACCCTTTATCCCTTTGTATGCCTAAACTACCCCTCCTTTGGTGGCTCCCTATATATAGGCTCCCACCTCCCCGTTCATTAGGTAGACATAACTTGAGTGAGAACTTGGCTTATGCCTCCACCATCCCTCCGGGATTAGGGAAACCCCTCCTCTCTTAGACACAAATCTATGAGTTGTATCAAGGCACTCCTTATATGATTTATCTTTCGCACTTGTGATTCTACCGCGGTCTCTCACACGTGTGACTCCATAGATCGTATATCGGTCTTTCTCTCGGGGATTCTACCTCGTGTCTCTCCTTGAGGGATTCTATCGGGATAGTGGTTCGGGCTATCGGGAGTAAACCGAATTGTATCGGGTTGGTGTGTGTTTGCGTGTGTTCATCGTGTTCATCACCGTGTTCTTCGTGTTCTTCCTCTCCCCCGCCTTTCTCTCGGTCAATTCGTGAGATCGGGCAACCCACGTGGCCTTAGGCCGCATCATATGGTATCAAAGCAAAGGTTGCCACGAATTTGACCACAAATCTCTCCAATTTTCGCCCAAAAATTTTCCCCAAAATTTGCCCAAAAAAATAGCTCGAAAATTGATCTCCGAATTTGTTGCGTTTTTTGTGGTTTTGATCCACAGATCTGGTGTTATTGTGGTTGATCTACACTTCCTCAAAATTTCATTGTCCAATTCCATGTATTTCTCCTGAAATCGAAGGATCTTCGTGTCCATTTTCGCTCTGTTCATCTCGTGTTGTTCTTGCAACCACGAACAGCTTCCAATCGGGTCAACGCCCCGGCCAACTGACCCCGCCCCTGGCCCACCCCACCGCCACCAGGCTGCGACCATCCGCTCCGCTCCATCCTCCCAACCTCCACGCGCCGGCCATCTCCAGAACCAGCTCCCGCCCCTGGCCGGCAACACCAGCAGCGCCGCCCGGCCAACTCCCAGCGCAGAGCTCCGCAACACCGCCCGTCGCCCGCCGCAAAATCCCAGGCCGCACGCAGCAAGCTCGCCCGCCTTGCCCATCAGCCGCCGCCACCAGCAGGCCTCCACGCGCGCGCCTTGACCAGCTGCAGCCACGCGCGCATCACCACCGCCGCTTTGTCCACCTCGCGCGCCCGTACAAATCGCTGCACCTGCCGCCGCCAAGCACAGCAGCAGCCGGCGCCGCTCGCCCCAAGCTCGCCCGCACGCGCGCGTCTCCGGCGCCTGCAGACCGCGCCTTTGATTCCCTGGCCGGCTGCCACCTCCACGCTTTCCATTTTGCTCCCCTGTGCCTCAACCAGCAAGTAGCAAACCAGCTCGCGCAGCTCCAATCCCCATCGCGCAAGCCTCAGTTTCTAGGCCGCCGGCCTGATTTCTCCACCAACCGGAGCCAAACCGGGCTGCAGACCGGGAAAATCAGTTCGGACCAGATCCAAACCGGGCGCCAACCGGACCGGATCCAAACCGAGCGCCACGCCGGACGGTCCGGCCCAGGACCCGGTCAAACCGGTCCCCTGACCGGATTTCGCAGTTTTGACCCAGTTTTCATCCATTTTTGACACATCTTTTTGCCCTAAATTTGGACAACTTTCCGGAGCCCGTTTGACTCCAAATTTTAACAACATCCCCCAAATACTCCACATAGCTCATCTCTAATTTTTGACGATTTTTTGAGCCCAACTTTTGACCGCTCGTTTTGACCCAACTTTTCGGGCATTGACTTAATTTGTCCGGTTTCCGTTTTGGAGTGCCTTTGGTCCGTGACAACCGCTTCCGCGCCTACATCGACATCGCGACGACGCGCATAGGCACCCGGATCCCGGCGCAACTTCGCCACTTCGACACCACCACTTCGCCATCGCAAGTTCGTGTGCTTGACACCGCCTAACGTCAATAGGTATAACTTGCCCTCCCTCACACCTTGTAGCCCCGTTTCTTTCTTTGTGTACCTATCCTATTGAGAGTGGCTTTCCGAGTGTTGCGAAGCATTGCACAAGTGTCACGACCGTGAGAGGGTTTGTGTGTGTGTTGTGTTAAGCGAAGCTCCGAAGCAAGCTCGGTGAGAAAAAATACACAAAAGAAGAAAAGTGTGACATATACATAGAGAGAAATAAATCTTCTAAGCATAGAAAAAAAAGTGAAAAAAAAGAAATAGAAAAGAGTGTGTGTCCATGGATACCGAGAAGTGCAAAGTTTGTGAGCACTAAGAGAGAAAAGAGAAGAGTGGCATTTGTGCAAATCTTGTTGCTTCTCTCATATGCAACCGAGCTACCGTCTCTCTTGTGTTGGCGTGACACCGAGCTAATAGTCTTCGCTAGGACCATCTTGTCACTTGCTCACTTCCTTGGTCGCGCTAACCCCATTGATCTTCTTGTGTGTGTTTCCGTGTTTCCTTGACATAGATCACCACTTTTGGCATTTGACTTTGGATCTTACCCACATTTGACAATAGACTTTTCCGTTGATCTTTTTCGTTTGCTATCCACCCCTTACCCACCACATATAATGTTTCTTAGCCTTTTGCGTGTGCTTTGAGTGTGTGTGTGAGTAACCCCGATACATTTCGACTTTGCTCTTGACTTGAACCATTTTTCCGATACTTTCTTGAAAGGTGAGATACTTGTGTAGATTTCCTTCCACCACATACATATACACTTTCCTAGTGAGATACACATGATGACCCCACAAGAGCAAGCCGAGATGAGAGCATACTTCGCCGAGCTAGATGATCGAGAAGCCAAAATGACACCCCAAGATAAAGCCGAGTGCAACGCATACTTCAAACACCTTGAGAGCAAGAGTGATTGATGCGTGTAGTTGACACGTCCGTTGGGAACTCCAAGAGGAAGGTGTGATGCGCACAGCGGCAAGTTTCCCTCAGTAAGAAACCAAGGTTTAATCGAACCAGTAGGAGTCAAGAAGCACGTTGAAGGTTGATGGCGGCGGGATGTAGTGCGGCGCAACACCAGAGAATCCGGCGCCAACGTGGAACCTGCACAACACAACCAAAGTACTTTGCCCCAACGAAACAGTGAGGTTGTCAATCTCACCGGCTTGTCGTAACAAAGGATTAACCGAATTGTGTGGAAGATGATTGTTTGCGAGAGAAAACAGTAAAACAAGTATTGCAGCAGATTTGTATTTCAGTATTAAAAGAATGGACCGGGGTCCACAGTTCACTAGAGGTGTCTCTCCCATAAGATAAAAGCATGTTGGGTGAACAAATTACAGTCGGGTGTTGACGTGGGAGTTGAAAATCTTTGTGGTGTAACTTTTCTTCGTTCCCCGGCAACGGCGCCAGAAAAAGAGCTTGATGGCGTGTATTTCACACGTTCGTTGGGCAACCCCAAGAGGAAGGTATGATGCGCACAGCAGCAAGTTTTCCCTCGGAAAGAAACCAAGGTTTATCGAACCGGGAGGAGCCAAGAAGCACGTTGAAGGTTGATGGCGGCGGGATGTAGTGCGGCGCAACACCAGAGATTCCGGCGCCAACGTGGAACCCGCACAACACAACCAAACTACTTTGCCCCAACGAAACAGTGAGGTTGTCAATCTCACCGGCTTGCTGTAACAAAGGATTAACCGTATTGTGTGGAAGATGATTGTTTGCGAGAGAAAACAGGTAGAAACAAGTATTGCGATAGATTGTATTTCGAGTAAAGAGAATTGGACCGGGGTCCACGGTTCACTAGAGGTGTCTCTCCCATAAGACGAACAGCATGTTGGGTGAACAAATTACGAGTTGGGCAATTGACAAATAAAGAGAGCATGACAATGCACATACATATTATGATGAGTATAGTGAGATTTAATTGGGCATTACGACAAAGTACATAGACCGCCATCCAACCGCATCTATGCCTAAAAAGTCCACCTTCGAGGTTATCATCCGAACCCCCTCCAGTATTAAGTTGCAAAGCAACGGACAATTGCATTAAGTATGGTGCGTAATGTAATCAACAACTACATCCTTAGACATAGCATCAATGTTTTATCCCTAGTGGCAACGAGCACAACACAACCTTAGAACTTTACATCACACGTCCCAGGTGTCAATGCGGGCATGAACCCACTATCGAGCATAAGTACTCCCTCTTGGAGTTAAAAGCATCTACTTGGCCGGAGCATCTACTAATAACGGAGAGCATGCAAGATCATAAACAACACATAAGCATAACTTTGATAATCAACATAACAAGTATTCTCTATTCATCGGATCCCAACAAACGCAACATATAGAATTACATATAGATGATCTTGATCATGATAGGCAGCTCACAAGATCCGACAATGATAGCACAATGGGGAGAAGACAACCATCTAGCTACTGCTATGGACCCATAGTCCAGGGGTAGACTACTCACTCATCACTCCGGAGGCGACCATGGCGGTGTAGAGTCCTCCGGGAGATGATTCCCCTCTCCCGGCGGGGTGCCGAAGGCGATCTCCGGGATCCCCCGAGATGGGATCGGCGGCGACGGCGTCTCGGTAATGTTTTCCGTATCGTGGCTCTCGGTGCGGGGGTTTCGTCACGGAGGCTATTTGTAGGCGGAAGGGCAAGTCAAGAGGCGGCACGGGGGCCCACACCACGGGCCGGCGCGGCCAAGGGGGGCCGCGCCGCCCTAGGGTTTGGCTCCCCTGTGGCCCCTCTTCGTCTCTCCTTCGGACTTCGGAAGCTTCGTGAGAAAATAGGCCTCCGGGCTTTTATTTCATCCAATTCCGAGAATATTTCTTTACTAGGATTTCTCGAAACCAAAAACAGCAGAAAACGACAGAATCGGCACTTCGGCATCTTGTTAATAGGTTAGTTCCGGAAAATGCACGAATATGATATAAAGTGTGCATAAAACATGTAGATAACATCAATAATGTGGCATGGAACACAAGAAATTATCGATACGTTGGAGACGTATCAGCATCCCCAAGCTTAGTTACTGCTCGTCCCGAGCGAGTAAAACGATAACAAAGATAATTTACGGAGTGACATGCCATCATAATCTTGATCATACTATTTGTAAAGCATATGTAGAGAATGCGGCGATCAAAACAATGTGTATGACATGAGTAAACAAGTGAATCATAAAGCAAAGACTTTTCATGAATAGCATTTCAAGACAAGCATCAATAAGTCTTGCATAAGAGTTAACTCATAAAGCAATAATTCAAAGTAAAGGTATTGAAGCAACACAAAAGAAGATTAAGTTTCAGCGGTTGCTTTCAACTTGTAACATGTATATCTCATGGATATTGTCAACATAGAGTAATATAATAAGTGCAATAAGCAAGTATGTAAGAATCAATGCACAGTTCACACAAGTGTTTGCTTCTTGAGGTGGAGAGAAATAGGTGAAGCTGACTCAACATAAAAGTAAAGAGAATGGTCCTCATAGAGGAAAAGCATCGATTGCTATATTTGTGCTAGAGCTTTGATTTTGAAAACATGAAACAATTTTGTCAACGGTAGTAATAAAGCATATGCATCATGTAAATTATATCTTATAAGTTGCAAGCCTCATGCATAGTGTACTAATAGTGCTCGCACCTTGTCCTAATTAGCTTGGACTACCTGGATTATCACCGCAATACATATGCTTTAACCAAGTATCACAAAGGGGTACCTCTATGCCGCCTGTACAAAGGTCTAAGGAGAAAGCTCGCATTTGGATTTCTCGCTTTTGATTATTCTCAACTTAGACATCCATACCGGGACAACATAGACAACGAGATAATGGACTCCTCTTTTAATGCTTTAAGCATTCAACAACAATTAATTCTTTTCTCATTAGAGATTTGAGGATGTTTGTCCAAAACTGAAACTTCCACCATGGAACATGGCTTTAGTTAGCGGCCCAATGTTCTTCTCTCACAATATGCATGCTCAAACCATTCAACTCGGTGTAGATCGCCCTTACTTCGGACAAGACGAACATGCATAGCAACTCACATGAAATTCAACAATGAGTTGATGGCGTTCCCCGATAAACATGGTTATCGCACAACAAGCAACTTAATAAGAGATAAAGTGCATAATTACATATTCAATACCACAATAGTTTTTAAGCTATTTGTCCCATGAGCTATATATTGCAAAGGTGAATGATGGAATTTTAAAGGTAGCACTCAAGCAATTTACTTTGGAATGGCGGAAAATACCATGTAGTAGGTAGGTATGGTGGACACAAATGGCATAGTGGTTGGCTCAAGTATTTTGGATGCATGAGAAGTATTCCCTCTCGATACAAGGTTTAGGCTAGCAAGGTTATTTGAGGCAAACACAAGGATGAACTAGTACAGCAAAACTCACATAAAAGACATATTGAAAGCATTATAATACTCTATACCGTCTTCCTTGTTGTTCAAACTCAAAACTAGAAATTATCTAGACCTTAGAGAAACCAAATATGCAAACCAAATTTTAGCATGCTCTATGTATTTCTTCATTAATGGGTGCAAAGCATATGATGCAAGAGCTTAAACATGAGCACAACAATTGCCAAGTATCACATTACTCAAAACATTTATAGCAATTACTACATGTATCATTTTCCAATTCCAACCATATAACAATTTAACGAAGGAGAAACTTCGCCATGAATACTATGAGTAGAAACCAAGGACATATTTGTCCATATGCTACAGCGGAGTGTGTATCTCTCCCATAAAGTGAATGCTAGGATCCATTTTATTCAAACAAAACAAAAACAAAAACAAACCGACGCTCCAAGAAAAAGCACATAAGATGTGGCCGAATAAAAATGTAGTTTCGGGGAGGAACCCGATAATTTGTTGATGAAGAAGGGGATGCCTTGGGCATCCCCAAGCTTAGACGCTTGAGTCTTCTTGATATATGCAGGGGTGAACCACCGGGTGCATCCCCAAGCTTAGAGCTTTCACTCTCCTTGATCATGTTGCATCATACTCCTCTCTTGATCCTTGAAAACTTCCTCCACACCAAACTCGAAACAACTCATTAGAGGGTTAGTGCACAATATAAATTGACATATTCAGAGGTGACACACTCATTCTTAACACTTCTGGACATTGCATAATGCTACTGGACATTAGTGGATCAAAGAAATTCATCCAACATAGCGAAAGAGGCAATGCGAAATAAAAGGCAGAATCTGTCAAAACAGAACAGTTCGTATTGACGAATTTTAAAATGGCACCAGACTTGCTCAAATGAAAATGCTCAAATTGAATGAAAGTTGCGTACATATCTGAGGATCATGCACGTAAATTGGCATAATTTTCTGAGCTTCCTGCAGGGCAGTGGGCTCAGATTCGTGACAGCAAAGAAATCTGGAACTGCGCAGTAATCCAAATCTAGTACTTACTTTTCTATCAACGGCTTAACTTGGCACAACAAAACTCAAAACTAAGATAAGGAGAGGTTGCTACAGTAGTAAACAACTTCCAAGACACAAAATAAAAACAAAGTACTGTAGGTAAAAATATGGGTTATCTCCCAAGAAGTTCTTTCTTTTTAGCCATTAAGATGGGCTCAGCAGTTTTAATGATGCACTCGCAAGAAATAGTATGTGAAGCAAAAGAGAGCATCAAGAGGCAAATTCAAAACATATTTAAGTCTAACATGCTTCCTATGCATAGGAATCTTGTAAATAAACAAGTTCATGAAGAGCAAAGTAACAAGCATAGGAAGATAAAACAAGTGTAGCTTCAAAAATTTCAGCACATAGAGAGGTGTTCTAGTAACATGAAAATTTCTACAACCATATTTTCCTCTCTCATAATAACTTTCAGTAGCAACATGAGCAAACTCAACAATATAACTATCACATAAAGCATTCTTATCATGAGTCTCATGCATAAAATTATTACTCTCCACATAGGCATAATCAATTTTATTAGTTGTAGTGGGAGCGAATTCAACATAGTAGCTATCATTATTATTCTCATCAAATGTAGGAGGCATAGTATAATCATTATAAAATTCACTCTCCATAGTAGGTTGTACCAAAAGACCACTATCATTATAATCATCACAAATAGGAGGCAAAGTATCATCAAAGAAAATTTTCTCCTCAATGCTTGGGGGACTAAAAATATCATAAAAACCAGCTTCCCCAAGCTTAGAACTTTCTATATCATTATCAACAATGGTGTTCAAAGCGTTCATACTAATATTACTACCGAGCATGCAAATAAGGTTCCATAGGTTTTTTAATTTTCGCATCAAACAATCCATGTTTTAAATCAGGAAATAGAATAAGAAGCTCACTCTTGTACATTATGCCAAACTAGTGAAATAAAAACATGCATGATATTAAGTAAAGAAAAACAAGTAACTAATTTTTTTTGTGTTTTTGATATAGCAAACAAAGTAGTAAATAAAGTAAAACTAGCAACTAATTTTTTTTGTATTTTGATTTAGTGCAGCAAACAAAGTAGTAAATAAAATAAAGCAAGACAAAAACAAAGTAAAGAGATTGAGAAGTGGAGACTCCCCTTGCAGCGTGTCTTGATCTCCCCGGCAACGGCGCCGAGAAAAGAGCTGTTGACGTGGGAGTTGAAAATCTTTGTGGTGTAACTTTTCTTCGTTCCCCGGCAACGGCGCCGGAAAAAGAGCTTGATGGCGTGTATTTCACACGTTCGTTGGGCAACCCCAAGAGGAAGGTATGATGCGCACGGCAGCAAGTTTTCCCTCGAGAAAGAAACCAAGGTTTATCGAACCGGGAGGAGCCAAGAAGCACGTTGAAGGTTGATGGCGGCGGGATGTAGTGCGGCGCAACACCGGAGATTCCGGCGCCAACGTGGAACCTGCACAACACAACCAAACTACTTTGCCCCAACGAAACAGTGAGGTTGTCAATCTCACCGGCTTGCTGTAACAAAGGATTAACCGTATTGTGTGGAAGATGATTGTTTGCGAGAGAAAACGAGTAGAAACAAGTATTGCAGTAGATTGTATTTCGAGTAAAGAGAATTGGACCGGGGTCCACGAGTTCACTAGAGGTGTCTCTCCCATAAGACGAACAGCATGTTGGGTGAACAAATTACGGTTGGGCAATTGACAAATAAAGAGAGCATGACAATGCACATACATATTATGATGAGTATAGTGAGATTTAATTGGGCATTACGACAAAGTACATAGACCGCCATCCAACTCGCATCTATGCCTAAAAAGTCCACCTTCAGGTTATCATCCGAACCCCCTCCGGTATTAAGTTGCAAAGCAACGAGACAATTGCATTAAGTATGGTGCGTAATGTAATCAACAACTACATCCTTAGACATAGCATCAATGTTTTATCCCTAGTGGCAACGGCACAACACAACCTTAGAACTTTCGTCACTTGTCCCGGGTGTCAATGCGGGCATGAACCCACTATCGAGCATAAGTACTCCCTCTTGGAGTTAAAAGCATCTACTTGGCCAGAGCATCTACTAATAACGGAGAGCATGCAAGATCATAAACAACACATAAGCATAACTTTGATAATCAACATAACAAGTATTCTCTATTCATCGGATCCCAACAAACGCAACATATAGAATTACATATAGATGATCTTGATCATGATAGGCAGCTCACAAGATCCGACAATGATAGCACAATGGGGAGAAGACAACCATCTAGCTACTGCTATGGACCCATAGTCCAGGGGTAGACTACTCACTCATCACTCCGGAGGCGACCATGGCGGTGTAGAGTCCTCCGGGAGATGATTCCCCTCTCCGGCGAGGTGCCGAGAGCGATCTCCGGGATCCCCCGAGATGGGATCGGCGGCGACGGCGTCTCGGTAATGTTTTCCGTATCGTGGCTCTCGGTGTCGGGGGTTTCGTCACGGAGGCTATTTGTAGGCGGAAGGGCAAGTCAAGAGGCGGCACGGGGGCCCACACCACGGGCGGCGCGGCCAAGGGGGCCGCGCCGCCCTAGGGTTTGGCTCCCCGTGGCCCCTCTTCGTCTCTCCTTCGGACTTCTGGAAGCTTCGTGAGAAAATAGGCCTCCGGGCTTTTATTTCGTCCAATTCCGAGAATATTTCTTTACTAGGATTTCCGAAACCAAAAACAGCGAAAACAACGAAGCGGCACTTCGGCATCTTGTTAATAGGTTAGTTCCAGAAAATGCACGAATATGATATAAAGTGTGCATAAAACATGTAGATAACATCAATAATGTGGCATGGAACACAAGAAATTATCGATACGTTGGAGACGTATCATCGGGCAATTGACAAATAGAGAGGGCATAACAATGCACATACATGGCATGATAAGTATAGTGAGATTTAATTGGGCATTACGACAAAGTACATAGACCGCCATCCAACTGCATCTATGCCTAAAAAGTCCACCTTCGGGTTATCGTCCGAACCCCTTCCGGTATTAAGTTGCAAAGCAACGGACAATTGCATTAAGTATGGTGCGTAATGTAATCAACAATTACATCCTCGGACATAGCGCCAATGTTTTATCCCTAGTGGCAACAAGCACAACACAACCTTAGAACTTTCTCGTCATTGTCCCAGGTGTCAATGCGAGCATGAACCCACTATCGAGCATAAATACTCCCTCTTGGAGTTAAAAGCAAAAACTTGGCCAGAGCCTCTACTAGTAACGGAGAGCATGCAACATCATAAACAACACATATGTAATAACTTGATAATTAACATAACATGGTATTCTCTATCCATCGGATCCCGACAAACACAACATAGAGTATTACGAGATAGATGATCTTGATCATGTTAGGCAGCTCACAAGATCCAACAATGAAGCACAATGAGGAGAAGACAACCATCTAGCTACTGCTATGGACCCATAGTCCAGGGGTGAACTACTCACTCATCACTCCGGAGGCGACCATGGCGGTGTAGAGTCCTCCGGGAGATGAATCCCCTCTCCGGCGGGTGCCGGAGGAGATCTCCCGTAATCCCCCGAGATGGGATCGGCGGCGGCGGCGTCTCGATAAGGTTTTCCGTATCGTGGTTTTTCGCATCGGGGTTTCGCGACGGAGGCTTTAAGTAGGCGGAAGGGCGAGTCGGGGGGCTAACGAGGGGCCCACACCATAGGGCGGCGCGGGCCCCCTTGGCCGCGCCGCCATGTGGTGTCGCCACCTCGTGGCCCCACTTCGTATGCTCTTCGGTCTTCCGGAAGGTTCGTGGCAAAATAGGCCCCTGGGTCTTCGTTTCGTCCAATTCCGAGAATATTTCGTTACTAGGATTTACGAAACCAAAAATAGCGAGAAAACAGGAACCGGCACTTCGGCATCTTGTTAATAGGTTAGTTCCGTAAAATGCACGAATATGACATAAAGTGTGCATAAAACATGTAGGTATCATCAATAATATGGCATAGAACATAAGAAATTATCGATACGTCGGAGACGTATCAAGCATCCCCAAGCTTAGTTCTCGCTCGTCCCGAAAGGTGTAAAACGATAACAAAGATAATTTCTGAAGTGATATGCCATCATAACCTTGATCATACTATTTGTAAACATATGTAGTGAATGCAGCGATCAAAACAATGGTAATGACATGAGTAAACAAGTGAATCATAAAGCAAAGACTTTTCATGAATAGTACTTCAAGACAAGTATTAATAAGTCTTGCATAAGAGTTAACTCATAAAGCAATAAATCAAAGTAAAGGCATTGAAGCAACACAAAGGAAGATTAAGTTTCAGCGGTTGCTTTCAACTTGTAACATGTATATCTCATGGATAGTTGTCAACATAGAGTAATATAACAAGTACAATATGCAAGTATGTAGGAATCAATGCACAGTTCACACAAGTGTTTGCTTCTTGAGGTGGAGAGAAATAGGTGAACTGACTCAACATAAAAGTAAATAGAATGGTCCTTCAAAGAGGAAAGCATCGATTGCTATATTTGTGCTAGAGCTTTTATTTTGAAAACATGAAACAATTTTGTCAACGGTAGTAATAAAGCATATGAGTTATGTACATTATATCTTACAAGTTGCAAGCCTCATGCATAGTATACTAATAGTGCCCGCACCTTGTCCTAATTAACTTGGACTACCGGATCTTTGCAATGCACATGTTTTAACCAAGTGTCACAATGGGGTACCTCCATGCCGCCTGTACAAAGGTCTAAGGAGAAAGCTCGCATTTTGGATTTCTCGCTTTTGATTATTCTCAACTTAGACATCCATACCGGGACAACATGGACAACGAGATAATGGACTCCTCTTTAATGCATAAGCATGTGGCAACAATTATTATTCTCATATGAGATTGAGGATATATGTCCAAGACTGAAACTTCCACCATGAATCATGGCTTTAGTTAGCGGCCCAAAGTTCTTCTCTAACAATATGCATGCTCCAACCATAAAGGTGGTAGATCTCTCTTACTTCGTACAAGACGAACATGCATAGCAACTCACATGATATTCAACAAAGAATAGTTGATGGCGCCCCAGAAGCATGGTTATCGCACAACAAGCAACTTAATAAGAGATAAAGTGCATAAGTACATATTCAATACCACAATAGTCTTTAAGCTATTTGTCCCATGAGCTATATATTGCAAAGGTGAATGATGGAATTTTAAAGGTAGCACTCAAGCAATTTACTTTGGAATGGCGGATAAATACCATGTAGTAGGTAGGTATGGTGGACATAAATGGCATAGTGGTTGGCTCAAGTATTTTGGATGCATGAGAAGTATTCCCTCTCGATACAGGGTTTAGGCTAGCAAGGTTATTTGAAACAAACACAAGGATGAACGGTACAGCAAAACTCACATAAAAGACATATTGTAAACATTATAAGACTCCATACCGTCTTCCTTGTTGTTCAAAACTCAATACTAGATGTTATCTAGACTCTAGAGAAACCAAATATGCAAACCAAATTAGCAAGCTCTAAGTATTTCTTCATTAATGGGTGCAAAGTATATGATGCAAGAGCTTAAACATGAGCACAACAATTGCCAAGTATCAAATTATCCAAGTCATTTTAGAGTTACTACATGTAGCATTTTCCAATTCCAACCATATAACAATTTAACGAAGAAGAAACTTCGCCATGAATACTATGAGTAGAGCCTAAGGACATATTTGTCCATATGCTACAGCGGAGCGTGTCTCTCTCCCATAAAGTGAATGCTAGGATCCATTTTATTCAAACAAAACAAAAACAAAAACAAACCGACGCTCCAAGCAAAGTGCATAAGATGTGACGGAATAAAAATATAGTTTCAGGGGAGGAACCCGATAATGTTGTCGATGAAGAAGGGGATGCCTTGGGCATCCCCAAGCTTAGACGCTTGAGTCTTCTTAGAATATACGAGGGTGAACCACCGGGCATCCCCAAGCTTAGAGCTTTCACTCTCCTTGATCATATTGCATCATACTCCTCTCTTGATCCTTGAAAACTTCCTCCACACCAAACTCGAAACAACTCATTAGAGGGTTAGTGCATAATAAAAATTCACATGTTCAGAGGTGACACAATCATTCTTAACACTTCTGGACATTGCATAAAGCTACTGGACATTAATGGATCAAAGAAATTCATCCAACATAGCAAAAGAGGCAATGCAAAGTAAAAGGCAGAATCTGTCAAAACAGAACGATCCGTAAAGATGGATTTTATTAGGCCACCAGAATTGCTCAAATGAAAATGCTCAAATTTAATGAAAGTTGCGTACATATCTGAGGATCATGCACGTAAATTGGCTTAATTTTCTGAGCTACCTACAGGGAGGTAGACCCAGATTCGTGACAGCAAAGAAATCTGGAACTGCGCAGTAATCCAAATCTAGTACTTACTTTACTATCAAAGACTTTACTTGGCACAACAAAACTCAAAACTAAGATAAGGAGAGGTTGTACAGTAGTAAACAACTTCCAAGACACAAATATAAAACAAAAATACTGTGGTAAAAACATGGGTTGTCTCCCATAAGCGCTTTTCTTTAACGCCTTTCAGCTAGGCGCAGAAAGTGTAACTCAAGTGACATCAAAGGGTGGTGCACCTACAGCGGGGTTTGGAGTTTTCTCAACCATGCATAGTATATTAGATACATAAGTTTCAGCGTCTCCCTTTTCATTAGTCTTGGGCTTGCTACTCTCATCAAACAAATTTTCAGGAACAAGCCAAGCATAGTTATTTTCTAGTGCATCATTCATAGCTAGGAGTTTACATGGTATTGGTGCTTTGATCTCCCCACCATCATTAGCATTATTAGTGTACCTTATCCTATCCATATCCATTTTTTCAAGGAGACCAACAAAATTAGTATGAGAACCAAGCATATTAAATTTAGCGAAGACCTTTCTAGCCTCTCTTGCTAGACCACCAAATTCTCTAAGAAGGGTTTCTAAAACAAAATCTTTCTTTTCCCCTCTTCCAAATCACCAAGTGTAAGAAACATGTGTTGGATTATAGGATTGAGATTAACAAATTTAGTTTCTAACAGGCGAACTAAAGCAGCAGCAGCAATTTCATAAGCAGGAGCAAGTTCTACCAAGTGTCTATCTTCAAAATCTTCAACGGTACTAACATGGGTGAAAAATTCTTCTATATTGTTCCTCCCAATTATAGACCCTTGTCCTACCGGTATGTTCTTTGTGGTAAAATTAAAAGGAAACATGATGAAATACGTAAAGTAAATGCAAGTAACTAATTTTTTTGTATGTTTGATATAGCAAACAAGACAGTAAATATAGTAAAACTAGCAACTAATTTTTTTGTGTTTTTGATATAATGCAGCAAACAAAGTAGTAAATAAAATAAAGCAAGACAAAAACAAAGTAAAGAGATTGGGAAGTGGAGACTCCCCTTGCGAGCGTGTCTTGATCTCCCCGGCAACGGCGCCGGAAATTTGCTTGATGCGTGTAGTTGACACGTCCGTTGGGAACCCCAAGAGGAAGGTGTGATGCGCACAGCGGCAAGTTTCCCTCAGTAAGAAACCAAGGTTTAATCGAACCGGTAGGAGTCAAGAAGCACGTTGAAGGTTGATGGCGGCGGGATGTAGTGCGGCGCAACACCAGAGATTCCGGCGCCAACGTGGAACCTGCACAACACAACCAAAGTACTTTGCCCCAACGAAACAGTGAGGTTGTCAATCTCACCGGCTTGCTCGTAACAAAGGATTAACCGAATTGTGTGGAAGATGATTGTTTGCGGAGAAAACGAGTAAAACAAGTATTGCAGCAGATTTGTATTTCGGTATTAAAAGAATGGACCGGGGTCCACGAGTTCACTAGAGGTGTCTCTCCCATAAGATAAAAGCATGTTGGGTGAACAAATTACGATCGGGCAATTGACAAATAGAGAGGGCATAACAATGCACATACATGGCATGATAAGTATAGTGAGATTTAATTGGGCATTACGACAAAGTACATAGACCGCCATCCAACCGCATCTATGCCTAAAAAGTCCACCTTCAGGTTATCGTCCGAACCCCTTCCAGTATTAAGTTGCAAAGCAACAGACAATTGCATTAAGTATGGTGTGTAATGTAATCAACAACTACATCCTCGGACATAGCGCCAATGTTTTATCCCTAGTGGCAACAGCACAACACAACCTTAGAACTTTCCGTCAGTCGTCCCAGGTGTCAATGCGAGCATGAACACACTATCGAGCATAAATACTCCCTCTTGGAGTTAAAAGCAAAAACTTGGCCGGAGCCTCTACTAGTAACGGAGAGCATGCAAGATCATAAACAACACATATGTAATAACTTGATAATTAACATAACATGGTATTCTCTATCCATCGGATCCCGACAAACACAACATAGAGTATTACAGATAGATGATCTTGATCATGTTAGGCAGCTCACAAGATCCAACAATGAAGCACAATGAGGAGAAGAAAATGATGAGGACATCTCTATGATAGATACAACCAACAAATCGATCTATCCAAGTCTCATCGAAAGATCGGCCACCTTTGCCCTATCAAGTGGTATCAGATTTCAGGTTGCTCGGTGAGATTTACAGTTTTTCCTAGTGTAGATTTGTTTTACCTATAACCCAGAAAAAGCCCCACAAAAATATATTAGGTTTAGATCATCCGTCCCATAGCCCTGCCAAGCCATTGCATGATCTTTTCAGTTTTTGCTTTTTGAGTTTTTGTCTGCAATCGTTGTGTCGCGTGCTGGTCTTAGCGTCTAGAGTCGTTAGAGTTTCGAGTTCTGGTCATAGTAGTCGCGTCGCCGCCGCACCATCTCCGCTTGCAGTCCTCGCCATATCACCACCACCATACACTTCCGCCACATCTGCCATCAACTCTTTGTTGTTCCCTTTGGTTCCCATCATCGTAGGGTCTTTCTTGATCTTTGTTTCTGAGTTTTTCCGGGTTTTAGATCCATTTTCTTGGTCAATTTCGCGTTTTCCGTCGGAATTCTGATAGCAGTCTAGCTGCAAAAAAAAAAAAAAAAAAAAAAAAAAGAAAATCGGAAAAAAAAATTTTCTGGGCGCCCGACCATAGAGACCTCTATGGTCTAGCGCCAAGGGGCAGATTCCGCAAAAAAAAAAAAAAAAAAAAAAGAAAAAAATCCGAAAGAAAAAAAAAATCTGGGCGCCCTACCATAGAGACCTCTAGGGTCAAGCGCCAAGATGGAGTCCAAAAAAAAAAAAACCTGGGCGCCTTACCATAGGTGCCAGTTTCACTGCCTCTTGTATCTTGTGCCACGTCGTGATCTCGTTGGTGATTTAGGCTCGCGTCTCTAATACGATCTAGCCTAGGACCAGCACAGTACCTTCATTGAGCGTTTACTCAATTTGCATCGCTGATTTGATTACTCGTGCCACCATATCACTATACTTTGCCTTCCCGTAGCTCCACGAGATATCTCCACGTGCACTCGTGTCGACCCCCGGTAATCGCTTTGGCAATCTTGGGAGAAGCTGATCCTTGTTGGTTGCTATATCGCCTTCCTCCTGTTTGGTAAGAACTTGTAAGAGCTTTGTATTTTGCTTGACGAATTGCGCGTGAACCACCATATTCCGTAGTTTGTAGGCATATACATTTGTGCTTTTTGGGTACTAACCATGACAGGAATTGAGGACCAAGCCATCGACCGAGTACCATGACGACTACGGAGCTGCATGTGCAACCATTTACGGGAGATCATGATCGGGTTATATCTTTACCAGTTTATGAGGGTAGATATAATACGGATGCTTATTTTGATTGGGAGTTTGAGGTTGACAATATTTTTGGATGCCATGATTTTAATGAACATGAGAAAGTAAGAATTGCCGCCCAAACTTTTATTGATCTTGCTTCCATTTGGTGGGACTGGAATTATAAAGAAAATGTCGATAATAAACCTACTACTTGGGTAGATTTAAAATCTGTTTTGAGACGTAGATTTGTGCCTCTTTCTCATCAACGTGAAATGCTCCGCAAACTTGAACGATTAGAACAAGGTAGTCATACTGTGCATGTTTACTATCAGGAATTTAAATTTTACATGTACCGTTGTGATATAAAGGAATTTGAGGAAAGTACTAGAAACATGTTTTTCAACGGCTTGAACCCTGATATTAAGGTTATGTTTAAGTATATTCCTCGTTCAACTATTGGTATATATGTTCGCGCTTGTGCTTTTGAGAAACACATACAGGAAAACACAGTGGACCATTTCAACTCCTCCAAGTCATGCACACTAGCACCGGTTGTTTCTTCCAACGTTCCACGCATGAATATTGTAGTGCGAGTCGCCCTGACCACGGACTTGTGACACGTCGCTGCGAACATCTACTACGTTCGAGTCACAAGGTAAAAGTGAAGGTACTGATTTTATCCCTCCACATGAGATTGATGAATGCAATGTTGATGTTAATATACCATGTGTTGAGTTCGCTGATGATTTGGCCACACCGCCTATATTAGAGGATCATACTACTGATTTGCAAGTACCATGTGATCATACCACTGAAATTATCATTGATATGACTAGCAATCTTTTGGTTGACTCTAGTTATGACAAACCTACAGCATTTGTGTGTACCATGTGCTCGTTTTTCATTCCTCTATTAATATGAGTGTACCAACGGAGAATTTTGTTTCCAATGATGACCATGTGTTAGGAACTTGTGTAAATGATATACCAACTATGTTGAGTACACCTACTGTACAAGTTAATTCTTCCATATCTATGAGTGCACAAACTGAAATTCTTGCTCCTGATAATGAACCTTGTGACTTGAAAGATGACTCTAGTATGGATCATATAAAACTGGTTATGAACAATGAAGTGTTGGCTAAGATTTCTCATGCTAATTCTTTGTTTTTTGTTGTGATGGATCCACCTATATCTTTGTCACATGCTAGACATAAAATTGATGAACTTCCCTGTTTAAAGAGTGTCTACGCCCCTGATGTTACTTTTAATTTGGTTGGGCGGTATGACATAGCGGATATTTTTATGGTACATAGGATTTGCATCATGAGTGATGATTTTTCTAGTCGATGTTCCAACAAACCTGAATTTGTGAATATGCTTTCTCATTTTGATATGACCTCCAGTTGTTGGTATTCATTCTATGCCAAATAACTTGCTGCAAAATTGTTTAATTCAACATTGTGTGGCTAGTAAATTTGAGACCTTACAGTTTGGTTTACCAACTTTGGGATGGTTTAATGAAGTGCATTATCATTTGAAAGGAGTTAAAATGTGCTTCACTTATATCTGCAAATTGAGTTGTGATAAATGTTTTATGGGGACTAATAAGCTTCTACGCTACTACAATACTTGGAATATGTACAAACTTAAATGGGAAACATGAGAGATCTGTTAAAACGGATGACATATACATATACCATGCATATACCTTGTCTCTTTTGTTAGCATGTTTACAGAATAAACATCGCCGAGGACGGCTTTTCTTTCAAGAAAGGGAGGATGATGAGGACATGATTACCTGCGATTTGAAGGCATATCTTGGTGAAAAAGATGAGACTACGTCGGGGACGACTTCAATTCAAGTAGGGGAGGATGATGAGGACATCTCTATGATAGATACAACCAATACTCCTACAACCACATCTCAGTGTACATTCGTTACTAGGAATCCTTCCCGATATATATGAGAATATGATGCTGCCTAAATCAAATGTATTTATATTATTTAGGAATGGATCTAGCATGGACGCCAAGCATTGGATTAGGAACGTGCATGGAGATGGCAGCAGACCTGCAAGGATTCCGGATGGCGTTGCAAGCGAGGATTTCGGAACATTGAAGCCACCATAGTGAAGCAATGATGCTTGGATGAATTATACAAGTTACTCCATCATAAAATTCGTCCAAAGAATTATTATTGGTGCTGCGTCACCTTATTTAATGGGCCAGGCCCATGTATTTTCGGATTAGGTATTTTAGGGGATTTTAAGAGGCCATATAAGTGGAGGAAGGCCCATTTAGGGGTGTTTTTGGCCAACCCTAGCTGGTTGGACGAAAATCCCTTCACTTCCCCCATATATATCCCTCTCGTAGCCGTCATTAGAACTTGGATTTTGATTAGATTAAAAGTTAGCCAATTGTTGCAACTACGTGTACTTCTTTTGAGGCCAACGCCCGAACAAGACCGACTATTCGGAATCCCACCATTATCAATCAAGCTTTCATCTATATTCGCAATATTCTGATTGCATATTTAGTTCTTACTTGTTCTCGATTTCAGGTAGGAATTAAGACCCTTGCTGGTCGGCCGATCGTGCATCCGCAAGATCCGTAACTCCCGGAGATTGTCCTAGCGATTGCATTGGCGCACGAGCTTTGCACGTGTAGTCGGATCGTCAAGCACGAACTCCACCAACAAATCGATCTATCCAAGTCTCATCGAAAGATCGGCCACCTTTGCCCTATCAGACAACCATCTAGCTACTGCTATGGACCCATAGTCCAGGGGTGAACTACTCACTCATCACTCCGGAGGCGACCATGGCGGTGTAGAGTCCTCCGGGAGATGAATCCCCTCTCCGGCAGGGTGCCGGAGGAGATCTCCGTAATCCCCCGAGATGGGATCGGCGGCGGCGGCGTCTCAGTAAGGTTTTCCGTATCGTGGTTTTTCGCATCAGGGGTTTCGCGACGGAGGCTTTAAGTAGGCGGAAGGGCAGAGTCGGGGGGCTAACGAGGGGCCCACACCATAGGGCGGCGCGGCCCCCCCCCCTTGGCCGCGCCGCCATGTAGTGTCGCCACCTCGTGGCCCCACTTCGTATGCTCTTCGGTCTTCTGGAAGGTTCGTGGCAAAATAGGCCCCTGGGTCTTCGTTTCGTCCAATTCCGAGAATATTTCGTTACTAGGATTTCTGAAACCAAAAACAGCGAGAAAACGGAACCGGCACTTCGGCATCTTGTTAATAGGTTAGTTCCAGAAAATGCACGAATATGACATAAAGTGTGCATAAAACATGTAGGTATCATCAATAATATGGCATAGAACATAAGAAATTATCGATACGTCGGAGACGTATCAGTGATACACACCATGAGCCGAGTGAGGATGTTTCGATTTCTAACAACTTAACCTCTACTCCGCTTGTGTTGTCTCCCTCTTTGCTAGGTTGCTCGGACATCGACGACGCCATTGCCATGGAGATGAGGGACTCCACTATATGTGAGATGAGCGACTCCACTATATGTGAGATGAGTGCATCCACTATATGTGAGATTGAGAGCCACCACTTGGAGGGCATGAGTGATACACCGAGTGAGACGAGAGTGGTAGTTGAGAGGTCATGTGAGGCCATTTCGAATTCTAACAACTTACCCTCTACCTCTAGTGTGTTTCCTTGTGTCTTATTAGGTCCCATGGATGACGAGACGCCGATCATGGAGAAGATGTACATGGTGCATGAAGATGATGATATCACACCATGCTTGATTGAAGATGAACATGGAGGCCACATCGAGCCTACCACTTCCACAACACCTACCTCATATGAGCGGGACTACAAAGGTACGTATATGGGTGTTGATGATGCCATGATCCCACTAGTGGACATGATGAATTGTGAGTGCATGCATGATGATGATGATGATACAATTGCTATGTCACATGCTCCGTTCTTATTCCCATGTGATGCTTTGCTTGATAACAATGTTGACCATGTGGAATTACTTGCTTGTGACCATATGACCATGCCATGCTATGAGAGTTTCACGTTCTCTCCTTTTGCTTGCAACTTGTCGAACAATTTCTCTTTCCCATGTGTTGATTGCAATGAGGCCATTGATTCTTGTGTTGTGACAACCTTGCCGAACAATTGCTCTTTCCCTAGGTTTGTCGACAACAATGATAAAACTTTGAACATGTTATGCTCACAATGCTTGCAATATTCTCCCATTAATGCATCCAAAATATTGAACACTTGCTCTTTCAAATGCTTGGTTTGCAATTATGTTAATGTGCTTGTTAGTGAGATTGCCCCCATAGCTCTCTCAAATTTTGGAGACTTTGCATATATCCATGTTGAGCATGTTCCCATGTTTACCCCGCATATTCACCATATCTATTATGATGCATTTCTTAACGGTAATGGTGATGTGCAAAAGAAATGGAACATCATGATGGATGATGTGTTCATATACCATGCACACACGTTGTTCTTGTTGTCTAACATGTGTGTAGGTACCCAAACTCCAATGTCAACCTCGATTGAGCACGGGTTGACAAAAAGAGCTCTTGAGAGCATGATACAAGTGAGCTCCAATGAGTGGTTTCGCCCACACACTTCGACTACACAAGATCTCTCAATGAGAGCACAACGACACTTCGATAAGGTGACCTCCTTCAACTTGCGCTCTCTTGCTATACCCATGGAACTTCGGCTACTCTTTGAGTGTTGCGTTGCTTGTCTTGTGCTATTGATAGGGTTCATGATAAGTGATGCCACATTCAAGAGTTGTTGTCATCTCCCACCTCTACCCGGTAATGATGAGTTATCGTCGAGGACGACTCTTTTTCAAGTGGGGGGAGATGATACGGGGCGACCTTCGGTCTCCACCGCATCATGTGCGTCAACATCTACACGTCACGCAAAGGTGAATCTTCTCCTTTATGCGTTCCTACAAATGTCTCTCCTGAATGGTATGCTACTTCATCCTACGTCATATGACCATGATAGGTATGCATCGCCGAGTATGGAGGAAGTGGATGACACCATGGAGGCTCGAGGACTCAAGGTCAACGTCAAGGTCATGGGAAGCATGGAAGAGATCGTCAAGGAGAAGGGGACGCGCCGCGAAGGCCGGCGATCTGCCGTTCGGGACGACCGGCACTCGCCGCCCATCTCCACCGGCACTACCGCCCTACCACTACACCCGAGGATGACGGCCCTGTCGCCCTACCTGCGCCGGCACTACCGCCCCACTGCAAAGAGCATCAAATCTGAACCCTTTATCCCTTTGTATGCCTAAACTACCCCTCCTTTGGTGGCTCCCTATATATAGGCTCCCACCTCCCCCTTTGATGAGGACGGGTTTCCCGATCTTTCACGATGCACCTTGATGATCCATAGGACCGATAGATCTTGAACTTCCTTGACAGATTCAAGGATACTCAAGCACATATGATTATTCTTGACAGATTCAAGAACTCACACATCTTTATTGGATAACTAGACGAACGTCCGAGACGCCGTCATAGGGCCAACCCCGCAGGGATGGTGATACTGGAACCCAAGGTTCTACATGATCTGAATCAAAACTAGACTACCCTAAACCCTAGCCGTGCCATCTCCTTATATGAGAGGGAGAGGTGGCCGGCCGGCCCCCTTATTGGGCCTAACCTAGTTCGACTTGGACAGGCCCAAGTCAAACGGACTCTATTAAAACACTAGATGGCCCACAGCATGACCTGGCTACATTATTATCTCCTAATAACAAGATTATAATAAACTACTGGTACAACCTTAGACCTAAATATCATATCAATGGTTGTCCTAGAGTACCAGGCCCGGATATCCATATCATTCTCCCCTTCTTCAAAAAGCGTTGTCCCCAACGCGTGAGGGTCTTCTAGAAAAAAGGGTGGCGTTAGATAAGAACATCGCCGAACTTCATCCTCAAGCCTCGCCAGTCTTCCACACCTCATCCTCCCTCTCGACTAGCTTGACTTGATCTTGGCGTCCTGTGGTCTTCGACGCCGTCAACCTGATGGAGACACAAGGATCCTCCCAAATGCAACTAAAAGCGCACCATGCATATCACCCAAAACAAAGAGAACAAATTCATGTCCACCTTGGATCTAAATAAGCTAAATACACCCATATTTGCATTCACTCAAAAACCAGCGTCTCTTTTTTCTCACGTAAAAAGTCAACCAAAATTGACCGTATAGATAAGTCACGTAGATACCAATTCAATCCGATCTGAACTAACCTTTCCTATTTTTCTTTCTTTTACGCCGTACGCGAAAATTCCATCAAATCGACGGACTAGTCACGTATATACCAATCCGATCTGTTTTTTTTTCTATCCGTGCAAGTGCAATCCAACTAGGACACGACCTCCATAGCTCCACACGTTTTGACCAGCCAAAAGATACGATCCAACTTTCCTTTTGTTTTCTCTTTGCACGGAAAAGTCCACTAATCAAAAACTGCTCTTTCCTTTCCTCCGATCCTTTCCTTCCTTGCACACCAAATGAAATCTGCACGCAATATTTCCTTTCCGCTGATCTGCAAGAAAACTCACGTACCAATCAAACCAAAACCTGCCAAAACTGATTCCTCCACGCATGATGCCTAAGCAACTCTGTATCTCCGGAATACTACGCCGCTCACGATCTGCAGGTGCACGAGGATGCAACACTTCCGATCCAATCGATGGAAAATAACGGCCAAGGAAACGATCGTTTTCCTCCTGGTCTGCCCACGCGCCGCCACAGAACGGATCTAGAGCGGACATCCTTTACTTTCGCATAAACAAAGGCATCCTCGAACTTGACTCTGCCACCCACGTCCTCCTCCTTGATCTTCACCAACAATATGGCGGCGACGTTGGTAGCCACGGCAACCAAGCAGAAACAACCGAGCAACAAAGCAATCTGCACCGTGATCAACCTAGCAAACTGATACCACATGATGAGGGACTGGTTTCCCGATCTTTCACGATGCACCTTGATGATCCATAGGACCGATAGATCTTGAACTTCCTTGACAGATTCAAGGATACTCAAGCACATATGATTATTCTTGACAGATTCAAGAACTCACACATCTTTATTGGATAACTAGACGAACGTCCGAGACGCCGTCATAGGGCTAACCCCGCAGGGATGGTGATACTGGAACCCAAGGTTCTACATGATCTGAATCAAAACTAGACTACCCTAAACCCTAGCCGTGCCATCTCCTTATATGAGAGGGAGAGGTGGCCGGCCGGCCCCCTTATTGGGCCTAACCTAGTTCGACTTGGACAGGCCCAAGTCAAACGGACTCTATTAAAACACTAGATGGCCCACAGCATGACCTGGCTACATTATTATCTCCTAATAACAAGATTATAATAAACTACTGGTACAACCTTAGACCTAAATATCATATCAATGGTTGTCCTAGAGTACCAGGCCCGGATATCCATATCATTCTCCCCTTCTTCAAAAAGCGTTGTCCCCAACGCGTGAGGGTCTTCTAGAAAAAAGGGTGGCGTTAGATAAGAACATCGCCGAACTTCATCCTCAAGCCTCGCCAGTCTTCCACACCTCATCCTCCCTCTCGACTAGCTTGACTTGATCTTGGCGTCCTGTGGTCTTCGACGCCGTCAACCTGATGGAGACACAAGGATCCTCCCAAATGCAACTAAAAGCGCACCATGCATATCACCCAAAACAAAGAGAACAAATTCATGTCCACCTTGGATCTAAATAAGCTAAATACACCCATATTTGCATTCACTCAAAAACCAGCGTCTCTTTTTTCTCACGTAAAAAGTCAACCAAAATTGACCGTATAGATAAGTCACGTAGATACCAATTCAATCCGATCTGAACTAACCTTTCCTATTTTTCTTTCTTTCTGCCGTACGCGAAAATTCCATCAAACTGACAGACTAGTCACGTATATACCAATCCGATCTGTTTTTTTTTCTATCCGTGCAAGTGCAATCCAACTAGGACACGACCTCCATAGCTCCACACGTTTTGACCAGCCAAAAAGATACGATCCAACTTTCCTTTTTGTTTTCTCTTTGCACGGAAAAGTCCACTAATCAAAAACTGCTCTTTCCTTTCCTCCGATCCTTTCCTTCCTTGCACACCAAATGAAATCTGCACGCAATATTTCCTTTCCGCTGATCTGCAAGAAAACTCACGTACCAATCAAACCAAAACCTGCCAAAACTGATTCCTCCACGCATGATGCCTAAGCAACCTGTATCTCTGGAATACTACTGCCGCTCACGATCTGCAGGTGCACGAGGATGCAACACTTCTGATCCAAACGATGGAAAATAACGGCCAGGAAACGATCGTTTTCTTCCTGGTCTGCCCACGCGCCGCCACAGAACGGATCTAGAGCGGACGTCATTTACTTCCGCATAAACAAAGGCATCCTCGAACTTGACTCTGCCACCCACGTCCTCCTCCTTGATCTTCACCAACAATATGGCGGCGACGTTGGTAGCCACGGCAACCAAGCAGAAACAACCGAGCAACAAAGCAATCTGCACCGTGATCAACCTAGCAACCGATACCACATGATGAGGTACTGGTTTCCCGATCTTTCACGATGCACCTTGATGATCCATAGGACCGATAGATCTTGAACTTCCTTGACAGATTCAAGGATACTCAAGCACATATGATTATTCTTGACAGATTCAAGAACTCACACATCTTTATTGGATAACTAGACGAACGTCCGAGACGCCGTCATAGGGCTAACCCCGCAGGGATGGTGATACTGGAACCCAAGGTTCTACATGATCTGAATCAAAACTAGACTACCCTAAACCCTAGCCGTGCCATCTCCTTATATGAGAGGGAGAGGTGGCCGGCCGGCCCCCTTATTGGGCCTAACCTAGTTCGACTTGGACGGGCCCAAGTCAAACGGACTCTATTAAAACACTAGATGGCCCACGACATGACCTGGCTACATTATTATCTCCTAATAACAAGATTATAATAAACTACTGGTACAACCTTAGACCTAAATATCATATCAATGGTTGTCCTAGAGTACCAGGCCCGGATATCCATATCACCCTTCATTAGGTAGACATAACTTGAGTGAGAACTTGGCTTATGCCTCCACCATCCCTCCGGGATTAGGGAAACCCCCTCCTCTCTTAGACACAAATCTATGAATTGTATCAAGGCACTCCTTATATGATTTATCTTTCGCACTTGTGATTCTACCGCGGTCTCTCACACGGGTGACTCCATAGATCGTATATCGGTCTTTCTCTCGGGGATTCTACCTCGTGTCTCTCCTTGAGGGATTCTATCGGGATAGTGGTTCGGGCTATCGGGAGTAAACCGAATTGTATCGGGTTGGTGTGTGTTTGCGTGTGTTCATCGTGTTCATCACTGTGTTCTTCGTGTTCTTCCTCTCCCCCGCCTTTCTCTCGGTCAATTCGTGAGATCGGGCAACCCACGTGGCCTTAGGCCGCATCACTACTGACATAGGCATACCCAATGGGCCTGCCGATGATGGTACCCGGGGTTTACTGAAGGCCCACTACCCGAAGAATAAGAAGGTTCGGAAGCCCAATACATTGTTAAGGAAAACTAGAGTTGTAATAGGAAGCATTATTTGTAATCTTGCGGGAGGAGTTAGAAACCTACCCGGACTCTGTAACTTGTACAATACGAAACCCTCGGCTCCACCTCCTATATAAGGGGGAGTCGAGGGAGCAGAAAGGATCGAATCATTGTCTCTCAAACCCTAGTTTTTACATCGTCGAGTACTTTTTCTAGCTGAAACCTTCGAGATCTACTTGCCCTCTACATCTAACGAAACCCTAGTCTACCATCTGTAGGCATTGACAAGTTAATCCCTTGTCACCAGCATTTCCTTGGCTCCCTAGGTCTTGGTCCCATTTCTCTATTCCTGTTCTCTCGAGGAAGGGGCTGTCGACCTGCTGGTTGTTGATATGGAGGAAAGGTGCGTCTGGTCGTGGACAAGCAAGACTTCTCGTATTGGCGCGCATACCGATATGCGAGAGCAAGGATTCCGGCTTCTGGCATTGCACAGTATGCTTGATGTTATCCTTGAGTCCACTGACAAAACGGTCAACAAAGAATTCTTGTGGAAGATATGCCCGGCCTCGCTTCATGAGTGTCATCCATTGCTCATAGGCGTTGATGTAATTTTCCACTGTCGTGAGCTATTTCAGATGTTGCAGCTGTTCCATTGGATCAGTGGCTTGGCCATCGGGAAATCTATCAATAAGGACTTGGCATAGTTCTGACCAAGTGATCTCTTGCAGTTGTAATCCAGCGCTGCTAAGCCAAGTCTTGGCCTGTCCACGGACATGAGCTAGTCCCCAACGAACTCGTTGCTCTCCCTTAATTCCCACCAAGCTGAAAATATCCTCGCACTCAAGGATCCAAGCACGTGGTCCTTCCCCATGAAATGTAGGCAACTCGACATGAGGGGGTCGGAGCTGTGGGTCGTTTGGTTGGGTGTGTGTGTGGTTTGTGGCTGGTGGTTCATGTGGTTGATTGTGTGGGTAGTTTTGGTGTTGGTTTGGTGGTGGTGGATTGTATTGGTAGGGTTGGGGTGTGAATGGAGGGTGATAGTAGGGTTGGTAGGGAGGGTTTGGTAGGTAGTATGGGTTTTGTGGTGGTGGTGGATATGGCTGATAGCCTGGTGTGTAGGCTGGTGGTGGCTGATAGTATTGTGGCTGGGTTGATGGGTTGGTGACCTGAGAAGTATGCTGGTGTGACGATGAAGCTGTGGTGGTGGAAACGATGGGATCTGTGATAGTGGTGATGGGCTGACCATTTGATCGAGCAGGCTGTGGGTTGGGGTTGAATGGTAGTTTTTCAGGTGACAAAGCACCCAGCTTGGGGGGAAAAGGTGGTGGATTTGCGGTTTGTGGCGTGGGTTGGGGTGTCGAAACTTCAGGAATGGGCGAAAGAACGGTGTTTAAGCGGGGTGGGGGCGTCACGAAGGTGCGCTGCTGCTCCGAGGTAGGAGGATCGGTGGTGGTCGTACCTTCGGTAGGAGCGAGGCGGTTCATGCTCCTCTGCATCTGAGACATCATCGTGGTCATCTGCAGCATCTGCTCGTGGAGGGAGTTGATCGCAGCCGCCGACTCTGCTTGGTGCTTCTCCAAGCGTCTGCCTACCGAGCGCGCATCGCGCTGTGCCCGTTGGCGCGCACGCTCTGCAGCTTGGTCAGCATCTGTGGATGATGCTTGGTGCTCGGTTGTACCACCTGCGCGATGGCGATCTCGGGAAGAAGATCTGGATCGGGTGGCCGCCGGCATGATTTCGATCCAGAATTAGGGAGGGAGGGAGGGACGCCGCCGGTATGGTGAAGCAGATCGATCGGGCTCGCTCTGATACCACCTTGTCAGGAACAGCGATGATCTCTGACGATAAATCGAAGCATGGGGAAGAGAATTGGAGCGCTCGGGGCTCAGATCTATAGCTACTAAGAACAGGGTAAGTAAAACATGATAAAAGTAGGGTTTTGCATTGCTTGATCCTCCCAACCACCCCACTCGCCCCTTTATATCGAAGGAACGAGCTCAAGCAAGATTACAACTTTGCCCATAGCAGCAGTGCTACACTGTTTAAGGGTTTAAGGTTAAAACAAGTAAAAGGGGTTTGGCGTGCAGATAGCCGTTGGATCGACTCCGGGTCACTGTGCCTACATCTCAGCCGTTGCTTGTTGTCTCTGAATCTCGACAGTGATCAGGAGATGTGGTGTTGCTGTTGTCAGATCCTGACAAACTGACTGCGTTTCGTGGCGTGCGGCGCGAGCCTTCACGTCTGGGATTGAAGACGAGCTGATGTGGCAGGGGGCCCACATACCAGGAAATAAAAACAAAGATAGAAACGGTTGGGTTGCTGCCTGGTGCAACGTTGTTTGCGCGGGCGTGCGCGCATGCGGGCCTGGCCAGGCTAGCTCGATTGAGTAGCTTGGCTGGTGCCTCGCTTTTTTTTTTCTTTTCTATTTTTTTTCTTCTCATCTATTTAATTTTCTGAAATAGAATTTGGAATTAATTTGACAACCATATTTGATCAAAACAGATTCATATCAAGTCAGAAAAATACAAATAAAATATCAGTGGATTCGTTATTCATTGAAGAATATTTTGGAATCATTTTTAAAACAATTTGAAAAATTCGAATTTGGCACAAAGGCCTATATGACTTTATTTGCATTTCTTCGGGTTTAAGGTTTCTTTATAAATTTCAATTTCGCTCAAATTTTTCCTAGAAAATTCAAAGATGCCATGATGCTTATGAATGCAATGCATGGTTTTTGAAAACTCCATTTTTGGGAAATAGTTTTAAGTAGCACCAAATTTTTTTATTTCATTGTAAATTTTAACTCAAGACAACCAACCAAGCTTAAATTTTATTTTTATTTCACATTCCAAAATTTGGAAAATTTTGGGATGTGACAGAATCTCTCGTGCTTACGATGCTATCCCCGGATCGTAGCTATCACACACAGTTACAAATGAATATCAAGATAACATACGTAATTTTATTACAACCGAAAGATCCAGAGTATATTTATTACATCCTTGCACAGCATAGTGGCTGGCTCACATAATAGCGGAAACATAAGCATAACATCAAACTTGGGCTCCATCAACGCCACATGGCTTGTTGAGTGTAGGCCCTGCGATCCTATCGTCCTTACTTGTCATCTGCAATAGGTAAAGTTACAGCCAAAACCATGTGATCAATACTTTGAATGTATTGGCAAGTTGCAAAGGTGGTTTATATTTATATACATGCAATGGAATGTCAAAGGAAGGCTCATGGTTTATTTTGCATAAAGCCAATTTTGTTTCGTGAAAATATTTTTAGAAACTTTTCTTTGTCTTTATATATTTTTAAAACAAAATAATATAGGGCTGAACAAACACAAGGAATCCACCAAGGTTCACCATCCTACATCCATCCCCAAAACTAGCTAAACTAACTCCAGAGCCACTCACTAGATAGAGTTAGCATGTATTAAGTTTTTAGGCAACACTAAATTCAGAGCCACTCACTTGATGGAAGTAGTAATTGCAAAACAGTCCGGACAATCCTAAGTTCACAGCCACTCACGGGATAAACTTAGTATGCCAAAACAATTTTTGAAAGGTTTTGAAAACATAGGAGATCCTTCATCCGCTTCAATCTCCAGTTGCTCAAATTGCTCATATCCGGGAGCACGGCTAATCGATTAGATCATACACTCGCAGAGGTTGTACACTTTCCCCACATGTCACAATCCATCCTTTTTGTTATATCCTTCTTATGGCTTAACCGGGCATGGATCATGACAAAGTTTTCCATAGAAGCCCCCTATACATAATCCCAGTCCGCCCGCAACTATGATCCGAAGACCCCTCGACAAAGGCGGTACCGATGCAAGGGTTTTCCTCTATGTATGACTAAGCCAGAGCCCATATAGCATGTGGTTGTACTGGAAGCTTCTTTAACTGAAACTTTGAAGATCTCTTTGACCTTGGGCGGCGGTCCCCACCAAAACCTGAGTCTGCAGAGCCACTCACTGGATGCAGCTCTTGTAGACGCTCCCAACATACCACTCATGTAGCACCCTACCTTTTAATAAAGGCAAGATACGTGTGTATAGTGCTATTCCCGGGATCACTGATAGCACACAAATTACAAAATATAGTAATCATTGCAATAGTATCAAATTACTACATCGTTGATCCAAAGGATAATGTAAAACCTTACAAATTGCATAGTCACATGGACTAGCTCAACAATATTCCGAACATACACAGCGGAAAGTAAATCATCAATGAGCCTTCATCATCTTCATGTGCCACGAGCAAGTCATGTTGGAATGTAGACTCGAGATCCTACCACGTACTTCTCCTTAAAAAATCCCTGCACATTTGAATATGCAGCCCCACGAATGGAGGTCGATACAATGATGTACTCGGCAAATGACACTTATATGGTGGCGGTTTTAGGCATGACTATCTACATGATATTTGGCTAGTGGAGTTTAGGCAAATTTGCATAAAGCCAATTTTATCCTATATTTTGTTTAAAACAAAACATTTTGAAATCCTCGAATGACATTACGAAATCACACCATGGTTAAATCTTCCATGGGTTTTTGAATAATCACATGTTTACATCTCCCAGGAGTTTTCAAAGGTTGATCAAATTTTAATTACATTCAGAAAACAATGATGAGATTCTTCCGTACATTCCTTGCCTAGAAGCTCAAATTGTCCATAACCGGGCGGCTAAGATCTTAGGTTTAACTCTCGAGAGGTTGTGCACTTTCACCTTACGACCCACCCTTCCCAAGAGAAGAATGAGACAAGATCTTTCAGAAGAAGAATTCAACCATACAAACTAGACTCGTTCCCTTGGCCGTCGCCTCCACCCGCTGTCTAGCCACAAGTTGAACCCCCACAACTTACTTAATCTCGGCAGAGCCCATAATACCATAAGGTTGCACTAGAAGCTAACTAAAACATGGACGACTTGGAAATCTCTTTAATCCTGGGTGGCCAACCACAAGTGGAACTCACAAGCTTAAAACCCCTTACAGGTAGTAAACCCCCACACGATCCCCTGGTGAAAACCAGGTGTGCAGTCAAAAGCGACCACTCTACAAATACGAACTCTCGGGGATTCACCACTTTAGCCCACTCGGGGCGTGGACCTGAGCAGCCGCCCACCAATCAACCAATCCACCCAGGTGTTTCATTAGGGTTGTTAATTTTAAATTTTCAAACACTCACAACCAATAACGAAACATCATTTGACATTTGATGTTGCAAAGCAAAAATTAAAGCATCATAGCAATGGGTTCAGGAGTTGCTACACACTACTAGGGTTTGCTAAGCATAGCATAATACTTTAATTTTGAAAACAAAATCCTACCATGCATACTAGTTTCAAAACACTAATGCATAAAGAAAATAAGTAGGATTTGAAATGTCACTTGCCTTTTGGTAGTTGAAACGCGTTCACTTCTCTTAACAAAACACATCGCTCCTCACACGAACTATAAGATAACATATAGCACAACATAAACACACCATTCCACAACAACATCATAATCAAACAAGGCAACAATCGATAATCTCTATATGGTACTAAGGTGTGGCATTAGGTTTGGCTTGCAAGATATGGCGATGAGAGTTTGGATGGAAAGTCACATGATTAGAAAGAATTGGATAATCTAAGATATTATTGAAGAATCTTTATGCTTTACGAAGCATGAAAGGAATTTGAAACGGCTTATGTGAGTTGAACCACATAAGTGACAAACAGATGTAACAACAATACTACCGAATAAGTGTGACAATAATTACTCAAAATAGTATGAACTACACATAGGCTTGGGTATGGATTTGTGATATATTGAATTACTCAATTAACTCATTTTTAAATTGAATACCTCAATATAAGCCAATAAGATTAAGTGTGCACGAGGTGAAATATGTATGAAAGATATTTCGAATGACGGTGACTGTTTGGACTCAAGATAAGTGTGATGTGAGGTGGAGTGTATCAGACACAAGTATCCAAGGCATACCTAATTGAGATACATTAACATTTACTGAAGTAACTCAAGTGAAATGTGAATACATGTGAACTAGGCGATGAGGTTTGATGTAGCAAGGATATTGGTTCAAGGTGTAATATCTAAATGGATTGGGTAGATGGTTATGATAAGATCACAAGGTTTACTTTTGTAGAAGAAGTCATATTGAAAGGAATCATAGAATTAATTCTATAATGAACATACTCAAATCCACATATTTGAATTTGAATATTTGCAAGGTGAGTCAAATATTTTGGACAGTGGTGCTATTTGATGGAGTAATGTAAAATAAGGCTTATGCAATTGACATAGTGCGACAACACTTATCAGAGTAGCACAAGGTCACACCTAACATTGGATATGAACTGATGATATATTGAACTACTCAAGTAACTCATTTGAAAGCTTGAATAGTTGGAACTAAGTGGAAGGGTTGAATGGCATGAGGTTGTATAGGCATGAGTGATATCGGGATTTGGTTCGCGGAACCTAATGAATAACAAAGGTTCATCACATGTGATATGGGGTAGAGTATCTTCACCCTACTAAAGCAAGGTAAAATCTAAACTAGAACATGTCACACTTTTACTCAAATAACTCAATTGTTATTTGAATAAAATGAACTAGACAACCAGGGGTAAACTATGCATTATCTGTGAACGTGATAAAGATTTATAACTGGTCCTAGAAGATGGGTATGATTATAAGGATTATTTTGGCTAAAGGAACTATGTTGAAACCAATTATAGGACTACACTTTTCGCGAAAAGTCATTAGAAGAAGTTTTCCGGATGGAAGAACTTTCTACACGGAAGTTGTAGAGAATTCCATTACGAGCGTATCGCCAAGAGAATCTCTCGGAAAAAGTTTGTAGGATTTATTTTGGAGACAATGTTACGGATGAAAGGGGTACTGCGAAAATAAAGTGGGCGAAACTGCCACGCAATATGTCTAAGATGATCTACGTGATTTGCCGATTCCGACGGTATAGGGTTTGTCGAAATCAAACGCGTAGAACTTAAGATATGGATTTTACAAAACTAGACATAAGTGATTACAATTCTAATGGTGTACGAAAAGTTGTCGAACAAGTTGGTCGGATGGAGAAACTTCCTACACAAAAGTTGTAGAGACCCTAATTACAAATTTAACGGGAGAACCACTATTCTAAACGGAGGTGTAAATTAAAAGAAATAAAATTACAAAGTTACGTATTACCGGGCAAGGAATGCGTGCGTTTCTCGGGTCGCGGAGTTTCAACAACATCGTCGCCAAGAGGGAGCAGCAGCATGCTGCGCGTGGGGGAGAGAGAGGAGGCGCCAGGCGCTGGTTGTGCGTGTTGGGGCTCCCATGGAGTCTTTATATAGGCTAGGGGCTGGGCCAAATTTTTCTCAAGAGGCGAGGTGGGACTAAATAGAAAAGGGAAAAAGTTGTAGGCGCGAGCGGGCGTGCGCGGAGGCTGGGCTGGCGGCGACGCGGTGGGGAGCTGGGGCGGGTGGGCTGCGGCAGAAGTTGGGCCGGGGTGGCCGTGCTGGGGCGTGGGCTGGGGGTGGCCGTGCGGGGCTGGCTGGGCCAGTCGGCCGGGTGGGCCACACGAGCTGGGCCGGTCGGCCTGGCCGCGTCCTCTTTTTTTAATAAATAAATAAAAAATACACTTTGGGGCTTCAAATAAAATCGGAAAAATACAAATGAGGTACCGTTGGATTCGTTATGAAAAATGCTTCAATGTGAGACTAAATTTAGAACAAAAATATAAACTTTATAAAACCAAAATTTGACATACATGTCTATGTGGCTATAGTGCCTTTTTAGGATTTAATGTTTTCTCAAATAAAATATTTTATAAGCTTCAAAACCTCCGAACAAAATTTCGGGGACGAGAGTATGGTTGGCAAATATTTTAAAAACAATAATTTATGAAAACTTTTCTAGGGTACTGTTTTCTCAAATACAAATCCATTAAGAATTTGAAAACCTTAAAAACCAAGATATGTTTAGTTTTGAAAATACTTTGGAACCAAAAGTATTTAAAATCACTATTTTGGGATTAACTTGTAAATAACTTTAAAAAGTTTTAATTCTTTGTGAATTTTCAATCAATTTTAAACAATCAAGCATTTAATTTATTTTTATTTTACATTCCAAAATTTAGAAAATTTCGGGATGTGACAAACTACCACCCTTAAAAGAAATCTCGTCCTCGAGATTTGAGAAAAGTTAGAAAGTTTTGGGTTCCAGATGGGCATGGGTGCTACCACCCTTAAAAGAAACTTTTGTAGGTAGTCCTAGGTCTTGTTTAGGCTAAGCTTTTCTTGGATATGACTTGGCAACATGTCATATTTGGAAAACATCTATGTCTTAGGGTTTCTGAGTTAATATCCAATAGGCGAATGTTTATTCACATATAGTGAACAACATATCTCTTGTAAGTGACTTGAGTAGGCTTTTCATCATGGTTGGGATTCTAATTCCATATAGGATGGTGGTTGATCTAATCTCGACACTGAGGGTCACTCTTTCGGTCTATCGTGAGGCCAAGATGTGTAAACTTCATGTCATCCTTCATCTTTTCCTTCTTGGTGTCTCCGACAACTTTCCACCACTCTTCATCTAGTGTCTAGATCTTCAAACTAAATGTAGTCCTACGTTTGGCAGCACTTGCCTACTATAGGGGCATAATATCTCTTCACCCTATGGTTCAGGCTTAACAACGACGTCTCTCTTGTAGGTACGTCTCTCTATATTTACCATTCCTCATAACAAGGGCGAACAATATGAGTAGTCGTCATGGGGGCCAATCCATGTCGCACCCAATCATTTCCTTGTCTTCAGCTTGGTATATCTCGTATTCTAACTCTTGGTCAACCTCACAATTTTGACAAAACTTTCATGGAATAATTGAATCAATGTTTCAATCCCAATTATTGAATTGTTTTGAAAACACTTCTATCGATCCTTAACTAGGGTTTTGCGTATCTCACATCCTATGCTTCTTCATCTGATAGGAAACATCTAGGTTGGTTTCACAACTATTGTTTTCATGGCGAGTTGTCGAGAAAACATTCTCTGGGTTGGGTATAGATGAGAATAGATATAAAGATTCTAAAGAAAATTTCCTACCCAAACACATCAAATCAAAGCAAAACATCTTGCAAACAACATCTAACCAGCATCAAGCAATATGTTTCAGAACACAAACAACATAGTATGGTCATACCTCAATTTGGTAAGATCAATCTATACCTAATAATAAAGGTGCTAAGGTTTCTGCCAAAATTTTCGTCCAACAATTATTTTGACCGTTTTGCCCTCCCACCGAAATACATAATACGGCCGGATGCCACCGTACCGGTTCGTTGCTCTTTGCGTATCCCTGGTTGTTCGTCCATCGTCCGGGTCGAACCCGATTTCGAGCGTCGAGACTCCAATTCCAGCACGAGACGAGAAAGGAAGTAAATCTGGTGTTTAAAAGTCCAGTCCACCTAGCTTTTCCTCGATCAATGAGCCGTGCGTACGATTCGGCATCTCCGCGCAGCTCTAACCTAGCCGCCGCCATCTCGGCCGTCGTCGGCGTGCGTTTGGGGAGGAGGGCTAAAGGTGATGGCTACCGTCTGGCAGTGGCGGGCGGTCGCGGCGTTTGTTCCCCTGAGCTCTTTTTTTTGTGATCAAGGTGGCTCGCCGCCTCGCCGCGACGGTCGTCGAGCTCCACCTTATGCGCTGAACCTTCCCCACTGCATCCTCGCAATGACCGCCCCCTTCATCACCCCCAGCCAACCCGCTCGGCCCCTTCGAAGTCGGGAATAGGCGGCTCCACTCGAATCCGCTATCCGATCTCGCGAGGAGTGGGATGGGGATTAGGACCTATGCGCGTGAAATTCAGATCACCGCCGGCTCGCCCCATCGTCCGCTCGTCCGCCTAAATCGGCCTCCTCCCCTGCTTCGAGTCCTTCCCATGCGACGGACCATCCACTGCGCCGTCGATCTGCCGTCTACCTCGAGGCAGCGAGCGGTGGCGCGCGTTGCCCACCTGCGTCGACTGCTGGCTCCTGTTACCCAGGTGCCCTGTCTGCCACGCTAAGGTAGCCGTCTTCTACTCCTTTAGCGTAACCGATTGTCAATCATTCCGGCGTGAGACGCAACTCGATTTCACCGGTATTTGACAGAATTCTGTTCCAACTTTCAGTTGTAGTTCTACCCGTAGCATTTGTGTGAATCTTTCTAATGTTGATAATCGGCAAGCGTGGAGAGAAAGTTTCTCCTAAGAGGACAGCTTTGCAATATCAACTTCTTTATTTGATTTAGATGCCTACTGTAATTCGGGTGCTCCACGGTTGTGCGGCAATTATTTACTATGTACAAGATTTTAGTGGAACTCAGTTATGTGAGATAGATGCTGCAAGTTTTGTAACCATGTAGTGTAGTTAAACTCATGCACGCCCATTCAGCTTTATATGTGGTTCATTGACATATGAGATTCCTTTGAGCCTCGATACTCATGCTTCTTTTTTTGTTTTTGCACTTTCAAAATATGTGCGTATTACAGCAACAATTTTTTTGTACTATAATATACATGTTCAATTATTACTTTTTTTTGCATTTCTTCTTATGTTGCTTACAAATATTATTTTTGTGGCACCGATACTCGCGTCCTCTACACAAGCATTGTCCATGCATTCTCGCAAGGCCCAGGAACTGAGAATGGCGTGCCTAACTGGTTGTCCATTAGTATCATGAACAATAAATCAATGTTATCATGTGTCCTAATATCTTAGAGATTTTTTGGGTGACTCGTCGTTGATATTGACATGCAGCCCCTTGAACTTGCTCAAATGCTACCGATCCGGAGGTATGATGTTGCTTTAGAAGTTTCCACTATAACAATTGCTTTTATCTTAAGTGGAATAACCTTTGTATTGAGTCATTTTCTGGGTTTTTACACGCGGAAATTCTTCATGCTATTGTAGTTTTGGTTATAATTCTCGCATTTGTAGTTTGAGAGAATTGCTATTCAACAACTTCCTGTTGAACAACTGTGTGAAAGGTTTTACTCCGGCATACTTAAATAAGTTGTTTTTACAACTCTTTTGCATTGAGATCAGCTTGATCTATTATCTTAGGATCATGTGGCAAGTCCGACATTTTTCAAGTATCCTTCGTTGTTCTTCTCCCACAGGAAATTTAAAATGTGTTTCTGCATTATTGTTATTAAACATCAAATTAGGTGGGCAATGAGTACTAATTGGTTCACTTGTCAATTTTTTGGCATCGATGATAATATGGTCTCAGGTGGATGCTACTTGATGGATGTGAGCAGCAGGAATTACTCTACAACACTTGCTCAAAGAGATTTCCATCCGTTGGTGTCAAATTCTCCCTCCAATAAAGATTAACCAAGCAAGAAGAAAGTTGCGAAAACCAGTAATCGGAAAGGTAGGGAAGTGAGTTATTTGTCGCTCAGTTTACCTTTTCATATTTGCACTTGGAATTTTGAGAATCTAAAAAAATATCGCTCGGTTTACCTTTTCATATTTACACTTGGAATTTTGAGAATCTAAAAAATGGCAACCGGGTATGAGCAGAAACTTTTTTCCACGATCATTTTGATACATAATACAATTTTTGCCGACTTCTTATGCAACTGCGATGGGGGGGGATGCGCAGAGGGAAAAAAAAGTTAAGGCTACGCCGAGGGTTCGGCGTAGATAAAAAAGAGGGGAAAAGGCTATGCCGATGGCAGTCGTTTGCGTAGCTGTGATGCCGTCACGGCCTAACTCTGGTGGGCCGCATGCACAGGCCTACCCCGACGGCCCCGACTGTAGTACTGAATCTTGGCTAGAGACTGTCTCTAACCTGTATTTTTCATTCGTATCACTAATGCCCAAATTGTTTGAAAGTTGGTGGATGTCATATGTATAACTGGAATAATGGTACACCTACGGGGAGCTTTTTACATAACGTACCTTACGGTATTAGGTGGAGCTAGGAGAAGGAAATTATGTCCACGAATCATGGGAGGTAACCAGATCTGAACCAATAGAACCCAGGCACGTCTGCCCGTAAGTTTGTTCCGTAACCTTCTTCCCATAACTCTAGCACCCCGATCTTCACGCCGGACATGATGGTTAGATTCCATGTCCTTCAGATGATTGATCACTTCCACAATTTAATATTTCCCAGCCCTGTCACGGTAATATTGGCTTAATTGCAAACTTGAACAAGGACTGAATATCTGAATCTAACTAGCACTTTTGCACTTGGTGCCAATGAAGGCAGCCAGATCAATACACAAAGGAGAACCGTGGAGCTGAAAGATGGAGAATAACAACACTGACGAACTGATTAGATGCCCCATGTGTTCTGGATGTCGCCCCTTAGACACTTCAGGGTGGTGTCGTCCGATATGAGGGACTGTCAAAGAACTCGAGCTTGCAGCCTTGGCACGACTGAGCATCGAGGGTGGACCTGGAAGAAAATAAAGCATGCTTTGATTAAGTTGGCTACTCAATCATGTAACTATCTTTTTTGTGGGTACTCAGTAGTTCATTTGCTTCTGGACATTGCTGCATTTGTCATGTTCTTGGCGAAGGCTTGAATTATTTTTGAAACAAAATCATGCTTTATTTTCTTCTTAGTCCTCTTATTATAGATGTACAATGGTGTATTTCCATTCTAATATCATCCGTATAGCATTGTTCTTTTGTGGTGTTTGCAAGTTCTAGAATATAGGAATGTATATCATGTTCATTGCATTTTCCCGTAGCGACACTAAAATTGCAAGTTCTATAATATCAAACTTATCCGTATAACATTTTCCCCGTAGCGATGCTGAAATTGCAAACAAGTTGAATAATTAACCATTCTACTTAATATTCTAAGGGCTCAAATGCATGGTTCTGAAGAACTTTGGTGACAATAGTGACATACTAATTAACACATTGGTTTTAGGTTTGTACAGTACAAAGTGAGGTGATGCTAGAGTAAAAGAATTGTGGACCAATAGAACAATTGATCCACACGCGAGGAGTGGAGATGTGATGCAGTGATGAAGTTCTCTCGAGGATTGTTGGGACAACGAAGGGAACGAGTCAGTGGAGTTTTCTTCAGGTTGGTGGGATAGTACGGTTCGACCGCATCGATTGTTGGTTTTGCACGTAAGAGTTCCCGTGATAGCTATTTATCCACGAGCGGCATCGACGATGGTGAAAAAGAGGTTCCAACACGGATGATTTGTTGAAGCGTCTGAGTATTTGTTTATCCCGATGCAACGCACGGGCACTTTTGCTAGTACTTTCTAATGCTAGCGTTGTTTCAATAAAAGAGAGTTAATGGTGGTCTCGGTCTATTTCTGCGTTGGATGTTTCAAGTTTCTATTCTACTCCTTCGGTGCATCTTCATGTGTTGTGTAGTCTGCATCGAAGTCTTTCTTCAAGTTCTTCATTGGTCTCCCATACAACACTTCTAGCAAGGTCAAAGAATGTCACCTGAAGCAGCAGTCCCTCACTTCAGGCACAAGGTCATCATCGGTCCTTGGCGATAGTTTTGATAAAGTGGTCATCTAAAGTGAGAGGAAAACAACTTTGAAGATGAAGTATATGAGAATACAAGAGGTTCTAAATCCAAACATCTTTTTCATTGAAATAGGATTAGATAAATTTTTCATCCTATGGGTCTTCCTATTTCTAATCCAAACCTAGGGTCTCGATCCTACAGTCAACACTATGATCTGATACCATTCTCGTAGCACCCTACCTTTTAATAAAGGCAAGATACATGTGTATAGTGCTATTCCCGGATCACTGATAGCACACACATTACAAAATATAGTAATCATTGCAATAGTATCAAATTACTACATCGTTGATCCAAAGGATAATGTAAAACCTTACAAATTGCATAGTCACATGGACTAGCTCAACAATATTCCGAACATACACAATGGAAAGTAAATCATCAATGAGCCTTCATCATCTTCATGTGCCACAAGCAATCATGTTGGAATGTAGACTCGAGATCCTACCACGTACTTCTCCTCGAAAAATCATGCACGTTTGAATATGCAGCCCCACGAATGGAGGTCAGTACAATGATGTACTGGCAAATGACACTTATATGGTGGCAGTTTTAGGCATGACTATCTACATGATATTTGGCTAGTGGAGTTTAGGCAAATTTGCATAAAGCCAATTTTATCCTATATTTTGTTTAAAACAAAACATTTTGAAATCCTTGAATGACATTACGAAATCCCACCATGGTTAAATCTTCCATGGGTTTTTGAATAATCACATGGTTACATCTCCCAGGAGTTTTCAAAGGTTGATCAAATTTTAATTACATTCAGAAAACAATGATGAGATTCTTCCGTACATTCCTTGCCTAGAAGCTCAAATTGTCCATAACCGAGGACACGGCTAAGATCTTAGGTTTAACTCTCGAGAGGTTGTGCACTTTCACCTTACGACCCACCCTTCCCAAGAGAAGAATGAGACAAGATCTTTCGGAAGAAGAATTCAACCATACAAACTAGACTCGCTCCCTTGGCCGTCACCTCCACCCGCTGTCTAGCCACAAGTTGAACCCCCACAACTTACTTAATCCCGGCAGAGCCCATAATACCATAAGGCTGCACTAGAAGCTAACTAAAACATGGATGACTTGGAAATCTCTTTAATCCTGGGTGGCCAACCACAAGTGGAACTCACAAGCTTAAAACCCCTTACATGTAGTAAACCCCACACGATCCCCGGTGAAAACCAGTGTGCATCAAAAGCGACCACTCTACAAATACGAACTCTGAGATTCACCACTTTAGCCCACTCGGGCGTGGACCTGAGCAGCCGCCCACCAATCAACCAATCCACCCAGGTGTTTCATTAGGGTTGTTAATTTTAAATTTTCAAACACTCACAACCAATAACGAAACATCATTTGACATTTGATGTTGCAAAGCAAAAATTAAAGCATCCTAGCAATGGGTTCAGGAATTGCTACACACTACTAGGGTTTGCTAAGCATAGCATAATACTTTAATTTTGAAAACAAAATCCTACCATGCATACTAGTTTCAAAACACTAATGCATAAAGAAAATAAGTAGGATTTGAATGTCACTTGCCTTTTGGTAGTTGAAGCGCGTTCACTTCTCTTAATCAAAACACATCGCTCTCACGTACAAACTATAAGATAGAATATAGCACAACATAAACACACCATTCAACAACAACATCATAATCAAACAAGACAACAATCGGAAATCGCTCTATGGTACTAAGGTGTGGCATGAGGTTTGGCTTGCAGGATATGGCTGTGAGAGTTTGAACGAAAAGTAACATGATTAGAAAGAATTGGATAACCTAAGATATAATGAAGAATATTTATGCTTTACAAAAGCATGAAAAGAATTTTTGGAACGGCTTATGCGAACTGAATCACATAAGTGACAAATAGTGCAACAACAATACTATGAATAAGTGTGACAACAATTACTCAATAGTATGAATTACACATAGGTTTGGGTATGGACCAGTGACATATGAAAGTACTCGATTTACTCATTTGTAAGTTGAATAGTTTTAAACTAATTCAAAGGGGTGAATGAACAAGAATTTGGATAGACACGATATTGGTTCAAGGTAAAGTGTCTAGTGGTATTGGTGTATGGATGCGATCATAAGTTTCACCTTCACAAAAGAATCATGTTGAGAAAGGCTTATAGAAATCGATAATGGATATATACTCAAATTCTCATATTTGAATTTGAATATTTGCAAAGTGATTCAAATATTTTGGACGGTGGTGCTATTAGATGAAGTACTGTAAAGCAAGGCTTATGCAATTGACATAGTGTGACAACACTTATCAGAGTAGCACAAGGTCACACATAGCATTGGATATGAACTAATGTTATATTGAACTACTCAAGTAACTCATTTGAAAATTGAATAGTTTGAACTAAGTGGAAAGATTGAATGGCATGAGGTTGTATAGGCATGAATGATATCGGGATTTGGTTCGTGGAGCCTAATGGATAACAAAGGTTCATCACATGTGATATGGGGTAGAGTATTTCCACCCTACTAAAGCAAGGTAAAAATCTAAACTAGGACATATCACACTTTACTCAAATAACTCAATTGTTATTTGAATAATATGAACTAGACAATCAGGGGTAAGCTATGCATTATCCTTGAACATGATAAAGAATTATAACTGGTCCCGAAAGATGGGTATGATCATAAGAATCAATTTGGCTAAAGGAACTATGTCGAAACCAGTTATAGGACTGCACTTTTCGCGAAAAGTTATTAGAAGAAGTTTTCCGGATGGAAGAACTTTCTACACGGAAGTTGTAGAGAATTTCATTACAAGCGTATCGCCAAAAGAATTTCTCGGAAAAAGTTGGTAGGATTTATTTTAGAGACAATGTTGCGGATCAAAAGAATACCGCAAGAATAAAGTGGGCGAATCTGACATGCAAAATGTCTAAGATGATCTACGTGATTTGCTAATTCCAACGGTATAGGGTTTGTCGAAATCCGACGGAGAGAACTTATGATATGAATTTTACAAAACTAGATCTCAGTGGTTACAGTTTTAATATTGTACGAAAAGTTGTCCGAACAAGTTGGTCGAATGGAAAAATTTCCTACATGAAAGTTGTAGAGGATCTAATTATAAACTTAACGGAAGAACCACTATTCTAAACGGAGGTGTAGATCTAAGGAAATAAAATTGGGTTGCCTTGGGTCTCGGCGATTCACAAAATTGCGTTGCGGATGTTGCGTCGCCATTGTGCTTCGCGAAACATCTGCGCAAAAGGGGCGTGCTGCACGCGGCGAAGAAAGGAGACGCTGGGACGCTGATGTGGTTTTGGGTTACCCTTTGGGCTCTTTATATAGGCTGTGGGCAGGAGTAATTTCATTTAGGATGGCGATGTGGGACTAAAAATGTTTAGCCACGAGATTGGCAGCGGCGGCGCGCATAGGCGGGGCGAGGCGGGCGTGCTGGGCCGCGGCGTGGCTGGGGACGAGGCGGCCTGGGAAGGCTGGAGGCTGGCTGGGCCAGATCGGCCGGGAGGAGATGGGCCGGGGCGGTTGGGCGGCGGGGAGCTGGCTGCCGCGCGGGCTGTGCTTGGCCGGGGCGGGCTGTGGCGAGCTGGGCCGTTCGGCCGGCTGGGCCGTTCGGCCTGGCCGCTCTTTTTTTTTTACAGAAATTGGAAATGCACTTTGGGGCTCCAAATAAAATCGGAAAAATGCAAATAAAGTATCGTTGGATTCGTTATGAAAAATCCTTTAATATGAGACTAAATTTGGAACAAAAAAATAACTTTATAAAACCAAAAATCGACATACATGTCTATGTGGCTATATTTCCTTTTTAGGGTCTAATGTTTTCTCAAATAAAATATTTTATAAGTTTCAAAACCTCCGAACAAAATAGAGCATTTTTGGAAAATCTTTTGAAAACTAAGTTTCATGAATAATCTATATTTTGCAAAAACCTTTTTAATACCCCTTTGTGAATAATCATTATATACATTTGGCCTATATGTGTGATTTTGAAAACACTTTAAAACCAAAAGTCTTTGAATACACTATTTTGGAATTAACTTGTAAATAACTTTAAAAAGTTTTAATTCTTTGTGAATTTTCAATCAAGTTCAAACAATCAAGCATTAAACTTATTTTTATTTTACATTTCAAAATTTAGAAAATTTCGGGATGTGACATAGACACCTCCTTCGGCGCCCTGTTCTTCTCTAGACACACCCTCGGTGAACCAGGCCGCGCACCAAAACTTCCCCACGCTGTCTATCAGCCGCGTCAGCCGGCGACTGCTGGTGGCGCCGTTCTTCTCCAGCCCGCACCGCGAGCGCGGTCGGCTGGTAGATCCTCACGGTATGCATGCTATCTTCAGGCCTGGGCAAGTACGATTCATTATAGCTCAATCGAAGTCAGTCGCCGTCGCCCAGCCCTTATAAGTTCGTTAGTTCGTTCGAATCGATCGGTTGATTTTGTTTTCCTCTCGATGTGTTTGTTTGATATTGTTTTCCGCTAGTGCATGTAACCGATTGATTAGACATCCGATTGATTAATGCATTGGCTTTAACCAACAGTCTACTTGCATGTTTTTCAAGATGTGCGATTTTGTCTCGCGTGTAAGCCTACAAGGCCAGCTATGGCCATGCACCATGACCTGATTAGATATCATGATTAATCAAAGGAAATATCTTGCTACTGTATATATGATTAATCAACTGATAATTAATCTTTGGTAGTTAAGTATATGATTAATTATATATATTTAGTGAGAATTCAGTTCAAAATTAGAGCACCCCGTCAACGGTGCATTTTTCAAAAATTTACATTTTGATTATATGCAAAATCTGTTTTATTTAATCATTTTGACATACTCCCTTCAATCCAAATTAATTGACTCAACATTGTCTAGATACTGATGTATCTTAGACAAGTTTGTTGAGTAGATACATTTATATCTAGACAAATTTGAGTTAATTAGTATGAATCCGAGAAAGTATTTTATTTAATTATTTTTATTAGGACAAAATAAATTTAATAGAAACTCCAAAATTTTGTTGTGTCATACCCTTTCCTAAAATCCTAGGTCCACCACTGCTTGTTTGTAAGGCAAAGAGGAAATCATATCATGGCTTATCATCATGGTATAACCTTTTTAGCTAGATTTTGCTGTTTGGGATCTATGATCCTTTTAGTTGCTGCTCTCCAGTAACATTTTCCCTCTTTTTTATTACTGTGAAAAATATACAGCGAGGAAACCACTGTCCAGACTAAAAAAAATAGACCTCAGTTGGTTTGCTGAAATCGGCTCAAATAACGTGGCATTTAGTTATATAGTTTTATATTCGACCTGTTTGCTCAGATATGTTGGTTTACATTCATACGCAACCTGTTGGGCAAGTATGGACACAACTTCAGTGACTTTCAGGTCAAAATTCCAGCGGTTGAGTGATTTTTGGTTGGATCCATTCCTGTGCGTTCGATCGGCTTTTGATGGCTGTTATTGAGACAAAGTCATGGCTGGACTTTTGACGCAGCTCCAGTGACGTTCAGGTCAAAAGCCCAGCGTTGACTTTGGTTCAATATCAGCCATCCAAAGCCAAATGAATGTATCCAACCAAAAATCACTCTACAATAAGTCGTTTCCAGACTAAAACAATGTTTATTCCCAAACTATTTTTTTTGAATCCGACCAATCTTTCCCGGAATGCAGAAGAAATATATAAGATTTACTGGAATGTTGTTCTTTTTACTGGACAGTTTGAATTTTAAGTTTAAAGTTGGTTGTAAAACATAAAATGAGGTTTATTGATAAACAATATGGCTGAATCTGATGAAACTCCCCCAGAATGCATAACCCGACATATAAGATTTACTGGATTTTTGTTTCAAAAACTTCTAGGCAGTACGAATTTTAAGTTTAAAATTTTCTCGTGAAACTTAAAATGGGTAAATTTTGGATCCATTCTCGTGCGTTCGATTGGCTTTTGATGGCTGTTATTGAAACAAGTGTTAATTGGTTCTATGCCACTCCTCAATTCACAAGTTGTGTTTATGCCATTACAAAAACTGAAGTTGTGTTTATGCTAGTCTCAATTCTCAATATCCCCTTCTATATATGTCATTTTCAATACTCCACTATAATAAATATAGCATATCTATGATAGTACTATATGATACCACCCACTATGCACCCATGTTCCAAACACAACTCCCGCTGACTGTACCTTATTGTATCGAGCGATAAGCTTGATGAGCAACCCAAACAAACAAACAAAAAGATTGTACCTTATTGTACTTGTTCTTACCCGTATCTTCTCTTTCTCTTTCATCGCGAGTGCAGCTAATTCAGTTAGTCTTCCAATGAATATTAATATTTTGTCTCAATGATGTCATGTTTCGACTAACAATTAGCACTTTTGAATTCTTAGATTGCTTTTTCACACGATGCATTTCTTTTAATTTATCTTACCACATTTTATTGTGAACCTTGACCAAATAAATAGGACAACAATATCACGATCATATAATACATAAGCAGCATTGTTAGAATCGTGTTGAAAAATACTTTCTAATGATACCAGTTTTATATCAAATTTTTTTTACTAGGAAAATTGCCCGTGCGTTGCTACGGCAGAGCAAATTTAGAGCTGGACATGTGACACAAATCCGGAGCAAGCACTTTAAATTTCCTTATATAAAAGAGTTGTGCATATTGTTTCACGAAAAGGTTGGGGTAGGATGACACCGTCCACATAGAGGCTATCTCATCGAATCTTCACGTGAAGATCATAATAATTAGATATAATAATTAACTATTTGAAGAACATGAAACCAATATTTTACGGTACCAATATCATCTGGCACACTATGAGCAAGAAAATGAACATCACATGTGACAAGTGGCATACCAAAAAATTAGATTAGCTGGGACGAATATTTAAAATCTAGTGTTTGTAAAGAACAGATAAGTGTCTCCTTTGTAAAAGAAAAAGTGTCTTCCCTACAAAACCATCTATAACAAAAAACATTATTTTTGAGAAATATACTACTACCTCTGTCCATAAATAGATGCCAAAAGTTTATTTAAATTTGAATATATCTAGTCACAATTTAGTGTATAGATACATCCAAATTTAAATAAATTTTTGGCATCTATTTATGGACGGAGGGAGTAATATGGATTGCTGTAGTGCTGCTTGAAACGCTTAGTGGACTCCACTAACTTCCCAATACGAAGGCAAAATCGACCAATAGAATTATACGCGAGGTATTTGGAGCTATCGATGGGGATTTATTTTTCAATTCTGTTCATGCAAGTCGCGCTGAACAGAGAAAGAGGCTACTTATATTTTAAGAAACCAGGGGCTATAATTTCTAGAGAGAGAAAAGCAAAGCAGGAGCCTACCTTTACGTTACAAAAAATTATTAACGGGCCATTAGACTTACCCCATTTTAGCCCACTTCTATTTTTTGACAGATAAGAAAAAGCCTAAAATACAATCGCCTCTAGAAGAAAATCAGTAGCAAGTTGCTGCGAATCGTGTGTGTCAGTCTGTCGGAAGAAGACATCCACATTGTTGTTGTGAACCGAGAACTCCTTTTAATTGAAATGACAAATAACAAATCTAACGGAGACATGAGGTGTGGTTGTTATCCAAAAGCAAGCTAATGCACAATAACTTACCCCTGCTTTTCTCCCAACTCCTCTACAACGTTCCGATCTCATGTGTTTCTTTTCTGGAATAGATTTTTCTCAAGCTGTCAACCCTTTCCTTCTCCAGATGAAGGGAGCGGCCGGACCGCGGATCCTTTGCTGTCAGCAACAGGCTCTGCATAACCGGGCACCTTCTGTTTTTCGTACTTGGGGCCTTGCCCCCACCCAAACCTGGCTTCATCCTTGGTGCTCCGTCCAAGGTCATCTGCCGAGCTGCACATCTTGTCCATCACGGTGATGATGCATGCCACCGTGAGCCATCACGCGGTAGCGTCCTTGTGTGCGTTGCACGAGCGTCGTCAAAGTCAGGCCCTACTGGCCACACATCCAGATGCCTTCTTCGACGCGTTCTTCCACCACGCCAACGACGCCACCGATCAACCGCCGTCGCGGCATGGAACTCAGGAGTCTCACGCTGTTTCTGATGGAGCCCACGACACAAAGTACTACAAGTTACACACACGACGTTGAACTGGAGCAGGACGTCCGGGTCGCCGGCCGGACTCCTCGCCAACCCCGCCACGGCTGCGCTGGTCTTCCTACCGTAGGCAGCCCCCGCGCTCCGGCACTAGTAGAAAAAGAGGCTTCCGTCCACCCCCATTAGTCCCGGAAATATTCGAACCGTGACTAAAGGGGGCTTTAGTCGCGGTTCGGGAGGCAACCCGCGACTAATGCTCCATCCGCGACGAAAGGGTAGCCTTGTCAGTCGCGGTTGGTAACACCAACCGCGACTAAAGGGCTATGGAAGGATGCGGCCGGCGGAAAATCTTTAGTCGCGGTTGGGGACACCAACCGCGACTAAGGATACTCTTTAGTCGCGTTGGTGTCCCCAACCGCGACTAAAGGTTTTTCCGAGTTTTTGTACTCCCACGCACCCCGCACCCCCCCCCCCCCCCCAGTGGATCGCCTTTTTTTGGTTTATAAAATACAAAAGAAAATGATAGAAAATTCAAAAAAAAATTGTTTTCAGATTCTTGTATGTTATGCAACCTACTATTCGGAGAAATTAAGAAATTCGAATTTCCACTTTTTTTGCAAAAAAAGTTTAAAAAATAGTAAAACCGCAATAACTTTTGCATACGACGTCGAAAAAAAACGTATAATATATCAAAAAAATCCTGGGAAAAAGTTACATCCGAATTCACCGGGGTTTCCCCGGTTAGCTAATTTTTAGATTCTCAAAATTCCAAATGGAAATACAAAAGCAGGGAAGATTTTAGTTTTTTCTATAAATTAAGTATTATATATTTTTTTAATTTTTTAAAACCTAAAATTAATAATTTCATTCTGCATAAAGATTACTATCATTTTTACCCAATTTTTAGATTTTCAAATTTTTAGATTTTAGGTTTGGCAAAAAAAATATTTAATTAATTAATAAAATTAAAAATAATACAAATTAAAAAGTTAATTTTTATTTATTTATTCAATATTATTATTACATCAATACTTTTGTTTATTAAAAGAATTATTTGAAATTCAAACACTAAAGAAATGTGACATCGATCAACATGTTAATAGGATTGATATGATACTACTATCACATACATGCGCGCGAAGCACTTGGATGCGAACGGAATGGAACTCGGATGTTAAGCATGCTAGAGGTGGAGTAGTGGGAGGATGGGTGACCGAGCGGGAAGTTTGACCAAGAGTAAGTAATTTGACTAGAGATAAGTGTAGTTAGAGATAGAGACTAAGCTATGCAAATAACCGAAATAAGAGAAATTACGAAGAAAAAAAACGGAGTGAAAAAAATTTAGAAATCCAAATGAATTAAAAAAAATTAACGAAATAGCCTTTAGTCCCGGTTGGGGACACCAACCGCGACTAAAGGTCCTTCGCCCGGCGCACGGTAGCCGCCCACGTGGACGGGCCTTTAGTCGCGGTTCGTAAGCAACCGCGACTAAAGGGGGGCCTTTAGTCGCGCTTAATTAGTCGCGGTTGCGCAACCGCGACTAATGGCAGTTGCGAACCGCGACTAAAGGCCATTTTTCTACCAGTGCGGGTGCTAGAGCTCGACTGCTGCAGCATCAAGCCATCGCTACCGTACGCATGTTTGGGACCCACGCGCCGCTGATGTCCCCATGGGCACAGCCTCCTAGACCACCGGGACGGCTCCGTCCGCCGCCGACTTATAACTCACGCCGGAACCGTACAATCTAACGGCGCCGCCGCCGCCTATACGTGGCTCTGTTGACACCGCCGTCGCCGGTCTGACCCTTCCAATCGTATAAGCAGGAGCTCCCGACGTCCACCAAGGCCTCGCCCTCGAGCGCCCTAGCTGCGTTTCGGCCTCTGCCAAGGCCTCGCCCTCAAGCTTTCCCTAGATGTGTTTCGGTCGTCTTGGCAGCTTCCTTGAGCTCGTGCTGCCTCGCCCTAGCTGTGTTTCGTCCTTCGCCAAGGCCTTGCCCTCGAGCCTTCCCTAGCTGTGATCCAGGACGTATTTGGAGAAGCGGTACACGCGCCCATCGGGTTGACTTTCATCCTGCCGTTGAAGCGCCTGGTCTTGTTTTTGGCGGCGTCGAATCACTGATGCGCTACACTCGCACGGTCATGCGGAACTGCGCAGACAGACTCATCACCACACTAGTGGAAAACAGGGCTTTCGCGGGAGCCTTTTATCGCGGGCGCGACTGCACCCGCGACAAATGGCTTGGCCACGTCGCCCTGAATCCATTTGGAGCGAGCTGGGCCTTTTGTCGCGCCCTTTTGTCGCGGGTCGTATCTCGACCCGCGTCAAAAGGGCTCTGAGCTCTGGCGCCTCCTGCCGGCACCCCTTTTGTCGCGGGTCGTAATACGGCCCGCGGCAAAAGGGCCATGCCTATATATATACACGCTGTCAGCCCCCCACCTCCCTACATTTTTTTCCTTGGTAGTGAAAGGTTGGAGGTGTATGCTAGCTCATTTTTTTCTTCATGTGCACAAGAGGTGTTTGATGGAATGCTTGTGAGGGATGCCACTTGATTTTAAAGATTTCTTCTCTTTTTGATCCTAAAAGGTTAGCAACTATTTTCTCGTATATACATAGTCTATAGACCGTACAATACTTATTTTAGCAAGATGATTGCATCTGATACATAATTGTACTTATGATGCAGATGAGTCATCCATGGATGTATGGTAACCGATGTGCTCCCGCTTTCAGAGAGGGCGTGAATTCTTTCCTACTTGTGGCCGAGGCCAACAAGTCGAAGCAAGGTTTTATGTGTTGTCCATGTCTGAAATGTAAGAACGAGAAGGATTACTCCTGCTCAAGAGACATTAAGAGCCACCTGCTTCGTTTGGATTCATGTCCAGCTATAATGTTTGGACCAAGCACGGAGAAGAAGGGGTTATGATGGAAGACGGCGATGAACAAGAAGATAACGATGACCAGTACCGATCTATGTTCTCTGAATGCGATGATACCGCAATGGAAGACAGTGAAGAAGAAGGAGGTGAAGAACAGGCAGCAGATGATCATGTTGATGATGATCTTCGTCGGGCCATTTCTGATGCAAGAAGAGACTGTGGCACGGATAAGGAGAGGTTGCAGTTTGACAAGATGTTAGAGGACCACCACAAATTGTTGTACCCAGGTTGTGAAGATGGGCAGAGAAAGCTAGGTAGCATATTGGAATTGCTTAAATGGAAGGCAGAGGTCGGTGTGACTGACTCGGGTTTTGAAAAATTGATGATAATATTAAAGAAGCCGTTTCCAAGAAATAACGAATTGCCCGTAAGTACATATGAAGCAAAGAAGCTTGTCTGCCCTCTAGGATTAGATGTGCAGAAGATACATGCATGCATTAATGACTGTATCCTCTACCGCGGTGAGAAGTACGAGAATTTGAATAAATGCCCGATATGCGGTGCATTGCGATATAAGATCGAAAAGATGACCCCGGTGATGTCGAGGGCGAGCCACCCAGGAAGAGGGTTCTGCGAAGGTGATGTGGTATGCTCCCATAATACCACGGTTGAAACGTTTGTTCGAAACAAAGAGCATGCCAAGTTGATGCGATGGCACATGGAAGAACGTAAGAAAGACGCGATGTTGAGGCACCCCGCCGATGGTCGGCGGTGGAGAAACATCGGGAGAGAGTTCCCGGATTTTGCGGGTGAGGCAAGGAACTTATACTTTGGTCTAAGTACGGATGGCATGAATCCTTTTGGGGAGCAGAGCTGCGATCACAGCACACTGGCCTCGTGACTCTATGTATCTACAACCTTCCTCCTTGGTTGTGCATGAAGCGGAAGTTCATTATGATGCCGAGTGCTTATCCAAGGCCCAAAGCAACCGGGCAACGACATTGATGTGTACCTAAGGCCATTAGTCGATGAACTTTTGGAGTTGTGGGGCAAACCAGGTGTACGTGTGTGGGATGAGCACACCGAGCAAGAATTTAACCTACGAGCGTTGTTATTCGTAACCATCAATGATTGGCCTGCTCTTAGTAACATTTCAGGACAGGCTAACAAAGGATACAATGCATGCACACACTGCTTAGATGAGACTGAAAGTAAATATTTGGGCAAAAGCAGAAAAGTTGTGTACCCGTTCAATCGTCGTTTCCTTTCGCACAAGCATCCCTTAAGGAAAAAAGGCAAGCATTTCGATGGCGAGGCAGACCGTCGTCCGAAGCCTGTCCCCGTAGTGGTGTCGATATATTTGACATGGTCAAGGATTTAAATGTTATCTTTGGAAAGGGTCCAGGCAGTCAACCTGTTCCGAAAGACGCCGACGGACACGCGCCCATGTGGAAGAAGAAATCTATATTTTGGGAGCTAGAATATTGGAAAGCCCTGGAAGTCCGCCTTGCAATCGAAGTGATGCACCTGACTAAGAATCTTTGTGTGAATATTCTAGGTTTTCTAGGCGTGTATGGGAAGTCAAAAGATACAACAGAAGCACGTGAGGACCAGAAACATCATAAAGGACGAGACGGCAAGCATCCAGGGAAGTTTGAAGGGCCTGCCAGCTACGCTCTTACCAAACAAGAGAAGGAAATAATTTTTGAAGCCCTATTCAGTATCAAGGTTCCGTCTGGTTTCTCATCGAATATAAAGGGAATAGTAAATATGAAGGAGAAAAAATTCCAGAACCTAAAGTCCCATGACTGCCACGTGCTTATGACACAATTGCTTCCGGATGCATTGAGGGGACTTTTACCAGAAAATGTTCGACTAGCCATTGTGAAGATATGTGCATTCCTCAATGCAATTTCTCAGAAGGTAATGGATCCAGAAACTTTGTCAGGGTTACAGGCTGATGTGGTCGAATGTCTTGTCAGCTTCGAGTTGTTGTTCCCACCATCCTTCTTCAATATTATGACGCACCTCCTTGTTCACCTAGTTGAAGAGATTAGAATTCTCGGTCCTGTATTTCTACACAATATGTTCCCCTTCGAGAGGTTCATGGGAGTCTTAAAGAAATATGTTCATAACCGCGCTAGGCCGGAAGGAAGTATCTCAAAGGGCTACGGAACTGAGGAGGTCACTGAGTTTTGTGTTGACTTTCTTCCCGACCTTAAGCCGATTGGTGTTCCTGAATCTCGGTATGAGGGGAGACTGACTGGAAAAGGCACACTAGGAAGGAAAGCAAAGGTGTGCAGGGACAAGATTTCTTTCAATCAAGCACACTACACAGTTCTATACAATTCCATCTTGGTGGCTCCGTACATCGAGAAACACAAGAATGTTTTACGAGAAATAAACCCGGGGCAGCCCGAGTCCTTGATTACACGTCAACACATGAATACCTTCGGCAGTTGGTTGCAAAGACATCTCATGAATACCACTGTTGTAGAGCAGCTGTACTTGTTGGCCAAGTTACCATCTTCAAACATATGTACATTCCAAGGGTGCGAGATAAATGGGAATACATTTTACACGATCGACCAAGATAAAAAGAGCACCAACCAAAACAAGTGGTGTCCGCTTCGATGCAAAAGACGAGAATGGGAAGACCACCACATATTATGGGTACATAGAGGAGATATGGGAACTTGACTATGGACCCACTTTTAAGGTCCCTTTGTTCCGGTGCAAATGGGTGAAGCTCAACGGTGTACAGGTAGACGATAAGTACGGTATGACAACAATGGATCTCAACAATCTTGCGTACATGGACGAGCCATTCGTCCTAGCCAACGAGGTGGCTCAAGTTTTCTACGTGAAGGACATGTCTAGCAAATCGAGAAAAAGAAATCAACAAAAGAATACATCAACCGAGGAGCCAAAGCGCCACATAGTTCTTCCGGGGAAAAGAAACATCGTGGGAATGGATGACAAGACAGACATGTCAGAAGATTATAATAAGTTTAAAGAAATCCCGCCCTTCACGGTGAAAATTGACCCAAGCATCTTGCTAAATGATGAAGATTCTCCATGGCTACGGCGTAGAAGATCACAACAGTAGATGGCGATGTAATAATGTATTTTTCATATATATTTACCAAGACAATCTCTATATTTATGTAATAATGAGAACCCTTTCCCCAAGACTGTTAGAGGAGATGGAGTCTTTCACGGGCTTGAAGGGAAATTTTTCCGAGGAGCAGCTTCCGAAGATGCCGTAGGGCGTGTGCACCAACGACATCTTCGAGAAGCTGCGCCACGGGAGATTTCCCAACCCTTCCCCCAAGACTCGTTAGAGGAGATGGAGTCTTTCACGGGCTTGCGGGAATTTTTCTCGAGGAGCAGCTTCCGAAGATGCCGTAGGGCGTGTGCACCAACGACATCTTCGAGAAGCTGCGCCACGGGAGATTTCCCAACCCTTTCCTTCATCCATGGGAACGAAACTCTGCTTGGCTTGTTGATCTGCTTGGCAAGGCGTATCGATGATCCTTTTATAGGCACGGCACCGCTTCTACTTTGTCTTGTTTCTTCGACAGGGTGTCGTGTGCTACATGCTTTATCTCATCGAGCAGTGCGTCCACCCACGCGTCCTTATCCTGCCGACAGCTTTTGTCCCGGTTGCACCCACCAACCGTGACTAAAGGTTACCGACACATCCTTATCCTGCCGACAGCTTTAGTCCCGGTTGCACCCACCAGCCCGTGACAAAAGGTTACCCGCACGTCAGCCCCCCCCGCGATAAGGCCCTCGTAGATAAGCCTCCCGCTTAAGGCCCACTATCATTTGTCCCGGTTTGAGCCTCCACCCGGGATGAAAGTTTCCCGCGCCACTACGTTCCCGCCTATTTTCTTCCCGCGTTCCCGCCTTCGTCTTCCCGCCATTTTTTCACTATATATATGTAGGCTTGGCCTCCATTTACATATCACATCTAGACTCATATCTGCAAACCTCATCACTCTCTCCCATGGCTTCCATCGTATGTCTAACACCCCGGGAGGCGGAGGCGCTTTGCGCCTCGAACTACCCCTCGCCCGCCAGGCTACCGCGTCCCGACCGGCTGGTTGCCGAGCATCGGAGGCGTACCGGTCCCTCCTATCCCTCTAGGTGTGCCACGCGAGATGGCCATCACGAACCACTACTATTTCGAGCTCACGCCCGAGCAGCCGGAGGAATCCCCGATGGCATCCCGACTACAGCCCGACTTGGGACAGCTTCTTCATCAATCGGCGTGAGAGGGCGGTTGCCGTGTACGAGGAGGACGGCCCACCTCCTTCGAACTTCAACGAGGCCGGCCGTCGGCTGTGGTGGCGCAGCCGGACTCTCCAGAGCGTCATGGCCTACCGTGGCCCCCGCCTGCGCTATCCTCAATCCCAGCCCACGTGTGCTCACCCGCCGAGGTTCGACAACCGCGACCCCGATGGTAGCGACGATGACGTCGGCGACTATGATGACTACAGTAGCGAGTATTATAGGGCTAGGCACGACTATGACTGAATGGCTCCAACATTCGAATCTGGCCATGTATCTTAATTTTTCAGTTGAGCTCTGTACTTTAATTCCAGTTCAATCGTAATAAAATTTCGTAACAACCACTTTATTGAACAAAAACAACCAACAACGACTTTATAAACTAAATTTAAACTAAAAGAACCGACAACGACTTTATTGAAATTACAATAAAATAGCTAGTCTAGTCTCTACTCGTCGTCGGAGGTTGTCTCCGTCCAAATGTCATCCCACCGAGGGTCGTTTTCGGTCCAAGTTGTATTCGGGTTCTCGAGCTCGAACTCGGCGACGGCCCGACGGTGGCGCCTGTTGAACCTACGTTGTGCCCTGAGGTCAGCGAAGAACGTGTCGGTGTTGACGACGTCGTTGGGGAACTGCGCCCTCCACTGGCGCATCAACTGCTCGTCGTGCTCGGCGATGGCGATCCTGCGCTGCACCTGGCGGTGCCGGCGACGATCCTCGTCGTCGACGAGGGACGGCGCTGGCGCGAGGAACTCCGCCTCCTCTAGCGATTCAACATCCGGGAAGTTCATGTCGCGCCGTGGCCGCCGAAAGCGCCACGCCGCCGCGTCGTAAGCGCGCGCCGCCAGCTCCGGCGTGTTGTACGTGCCGAGGGTGAGGCGGAAGCCACCGGCGCGTATCTCGGCGTAGAACCTACCTCTCGGACGCACTCGAACGCCACGGAAACCGGACGACCCTCGACGACGTGGAGGCATCCCGGAGATGAATGAGCGGAGGCGGTGGCGACGTGTGGTTGCGCCCGCACGTGTCGCTCTATATAGCGCACGCGGGGCATGGCACGTGTAAGCCACGGCTACACACGTCGCACGCCAGCAACGACGGGTCGAGGCACGTGGAAGCGGCGGCGACACGTGCCACGGGGAAACCTTAGTCGGTGTCACTCCGCACATATCATTAGGGTGAAAGATACACGACTATCAATGTTTGATATGATGCGAGATGAAAATAGTTATATGGATGTCATATTCATGTTCATTGGATTTTTCTGATCAATTTTCATATATAAAACTTTTCTTTTTGAGTTACCATTTAAAAGTTATTGAAATAATAGTTTTTATTAAGTTAAAATAGATAAATAAGGCTTTATTTATAAAACAGAAAAAAACAGCTCCAGGGCCTGATCCGCGTCCAACGGCTCGAGGCCGTTGGATTCAAACGGCCGGAGCCGTTGGATGCGCTTGACGCGGATCCGCTCCAAACCCCTTTTGTCGCGGGTCGAGCCACGGCCCGCGATAAAAGGGCCCCTCTTTTATTGCGGGTGGTGGCACGACCCGCGATAAAAGGGGGGCCTTTTATCGCGGGTCGTGCCACCACCCGCGATAAAAGGGGGGTAGGTATAAAAGGATTGCGCCGCGGGCCGTGCCTCCACCCGCGACACACGGAGGCTGACACTTAGCGAAATCACGCCGCCAGGCTGCCGGAATTTTCCGTCGCGCCGCCGTCGCCGCCTCGAGCTCCTCCGGCGCCTCCTCGTTGAGGCTCCGCCGCTCGCGCTCGAGGGCCGCCGCGCGCCGCTTCCTCTCTGCCTCGCTCGGGGCCGCCGCGCCGCCTCCCTCAGCCCCTCCGGCGCCGGCGCCTCCCAGCCTCCCTCGAGGTCCTGCGCCGCCGCCTCGGCCGCCTCAGGTAGCCCACCACCAGCAGGGGCGGTGCCAGTACCGGCGCCGGCGCCCTCGGCCTTTTTTTTAATTTGTTAAATTTGTTATTTAGTTAATTAGTTTTATGTAATTAGTTAATAGTTAAATACTTAGTGATTTTGTATATGGTTAAATAGTTAGTTTATAGTTATTTTGTATACGGTTAAATCGTTAGTTTATTTTGTATATTTTATATATAGTTAGTTTATTTTGTATATTTTATATATAGTTAGTTTATTTTGTATATTTTATATATTGTTTAGTTATTTAGTTTAGTTTAATTATTTAGTATAGTTAGTTTATTTTGTATATAGTTTGTATAGTACCGACGCCGACGCCGACACCGGCGGTGTTACTAATATATATAGTTAGTATATATAGTACCGACGACGACGCCGACACCGGCCGTCTCCCTCTCTTCTCTCCCTCTCGCGAAAACCATCGACGCCGCAAGTCCCCTCTTCTCTCCCTTCTCGCGAACAACCGACGCCGACACCGGCCCTCTCCCTCTCGCAAACACCTCTCTCTCCCTCTCGCGAAAATCACCGACGCCGCAACTCCCCTCTTCTCTCCCTCTCGCGAAAACCATCGACGCCGCAACTCCCCTCTTCTCTCCCTCTCGCGAACAACCGACACCGACACCAGCCCTCTCCCTCTCGCAAACACCTCTCTCTCCCTCTCGCGAAACCACCGACGCCGCAACTCCCCTCTTCTCTCCCTCTCGTGAACAACCGACGCCGACACCGGCCCTCTCCCTCTCGCGAACAACCGACGCCTATTAGGGTTAGGGTTAGGTTAGTTTTTGGTTAGCTAGGGTTAGGGTTTGGTTTGGGTTAGAACATGTACTTATCGATTTAATTTTTTGCAGAAACAATGGATCCATTCGAACGGGACTTGGAACAGGAAGACATTTTCGCGAACATAATCCGTGATGGTACAGAAGCCGACCGAGAAGACCGCGACTCCGGTGATGGAGAAGCCGGCGGCTCCGGTGATGGAGAAGTCGGCGGCTCCGGTCATGGAGAAGCCGGCGGCTCCGGTGATGGAGAAGCCTCCGGCTCCGGTGACGAGGTATACGATTAGTATAGAGGCATTAATAGAATTCTATATGTACATATGTATATAAATTAATTAATTTTTATTCTCTTAGGCCTCCGAAGATAACTTGGACAAACGAGGCCTGGCAAAGAAGCTGACAAAAAAGACCACTTCACAATTGAAGCTGTATCACCGAAAGGCCAACCTGTGGCACCCCCAGCTGTCGCAACGAAATTTAAAAATCAGTGCGGAGTTCTGGTTAGGGATTCTCTCCCGATCACTATTAGAGAATGGAACAAGACCAAGAAGGTGTCCGAAAATCACGTTGCCGATAGGTACAAAGACACACTTTTTGACGACCTCGTGGCACATTTCACTTTGCCAGATTTGGGATCGGAGTCTGAGAATGCTAAGCAGAGGGCGCTAGTGAAGAAATGGGCTCTTAAGAAGATGGGGGAACTTTTCCGGGCGTATAAGAACCGGTTATGGGCAACTTATAAGGCCGAGAAGAAGCCTCCAGTATTCGAGAACTATCTAGCGAAGCAGGAGCATAATTGGGAAGAATTTGTCAAGTACAAAGAATCAGAGGAGGCTGTGAACCTGTCCAAGATAAACAAGAAGAATGCAAGCGAAAAGAAATATCACCATCATACGGGGCGAGGGGGCTACGAAGTAGCCATGCCTAAGTGGGAAGCACAAGAGGCTGAGATGGAGCGGAATGGGATCACTCCAGAACCCATACGAGAAGGATGGGACTTGAGGGCTCGAAATTGGTTCCTCGCGCATGGCTGTGAGTATGACATGAAGATAGGGAACATTGTTGAAAGTGACAGCAGGGTTAGGGTACCCAGGGAAAAATGGATTGAAGTGACGGCAGATATAAAGGCGGGAAAACTAAACTTTGCTCCCGATAGAGAGAAAGACTTGCTGACGCTTGTCCTCGGTAATCCTGAGAAGGGAGGACGAACAAGAGGCTTCGGCCCTAGTGTTCCGTGGTCGCTTGGGTTTCCGGACGACGCGGAGACTTATAGAAGCCGAGCGAGAGCTAAACAATGCGAGCTGGAGGTGCAGAATGACCGGATGGCCGAGTTCCAACGCCGACTTGACCAGCAGCAGCAACTGGAGATAAATGAACTAAAAGGACAACGCCAGCCAGATAATACCGCCGGCATATCTCAGCAGCGAGACAGCAGCGTTGCCGACTCGGAGGTGGCACCGCCTTTAAAGATGATAGATGGCGGTCCTGGCGACCCCATGGATGGAATCAAGGAGCAAACACCTTGTGATCTCCATGACGTGTTCAGGAACGTATCTCGTTAAGGTGGCGGTCGGCTATGTCTTACCCGCATTTGGAGCCGAAGGTGAGCCGGCAACATGGCATGGCAATGAGATTCCAGCTGGCTATGCTCGTGTCGGGGTGGATTCGGCTTGTACCGTCGTGGGAGACATTGCAGCTCGATATCCCCGGAGGTGATGGGGGTTACACTCCGAGAGGTCGCCGGGAGAAATCATTCTCCGGGAAAAGAATAACATCAGGCTGCCAGGCTGGGTAGCCCCTAGTACCAGTCGTCCCAGGTCACCATCACCTCCTCCAGATGATCGCAGGCCACCATCACCTCCTCCAGGTGATCGCATGCCATCATCACCTCCTCCTACTGATCACATGTCGCCACCATCACCCCATGGGTACGACGTCGACCACGACATCCGTAGTCCATCTCCATCTCCAGCGCCGCCGCCTCCGCCCACTAAGACTTGGAATGCACCCCCCGGAAGCGTTTCAAGAGTCCTATCCGCAAGATGTCGCCCCTCCCAAAAGTACCAAAGGTTCCCCCCCCCGTCCTTACGATCGTACTGAAGAGGAAAATGCGATCATTGTTGCGAAACACAACTATGATCATTTTCATAAGCCAAAACCTCCAGCGCCAGAGCCATACACGGAGAAGCAAAAAGCATATGCTATTTCTTTTCTGAACACACCATCGCAATATGACTTACACGAGAAGAAGGATGACTATACACGCACCCTTGCGAGGGTAATTGATGACAAGAAGGCTAAGAATGAGGAGGATGACAAGGCTAAGAAGAAGGAGGATGGCAAGGCTAAGGAGAAGGATAGTGCTAGCACGAGCAAATCATCAGCCGGGAAGAAGACAAGTGCACCCCTCAAGGCACCCAAGCAAACGACAAAAGGCAAAAAAAGAAAGGGAGTTCCCCTGCTCGGAGAACAGGCCAAACAATCGATCCCAGCACTCTAAGTGTTTGATGTTCCCAAGCTGTACCGGGAACATGGTGAAGGTTTCAATATGGAAGAAGCTGAGGCGCTAGCGGCTTCGATGTCCTGTACCGTGGAGGAATTGCTGAGTGCCGCAGATGTTGCACTACCCTTTGCTGACATAGCTCCTACATTTGTCTACGTGGCCGACTTGGTCAGCAGAGAGCGGCTGCATAAACTGCCAACGCATATGCGGAATTTGCATCAGTGGTACCTTGATGCGTGCAAGGTGAACCAAAAGTACATCGTGGCGAAGATCCCACGTGAATATTACTACCGAAAGGAGGAGATCCATATTGAGATGAATGAACTCGGCGGTTATTCAATTTAGAAGCCCTCGACAAATCTCTCATGAGCTGCTATTGCTTGTAAGTTGTTAACTACATCTAAGTTCATTTTCATTCAGTTCATGTTCGTTTTCATTGCATATACTCATTATATCTTATGTGTTCTCTTATGCAGACTGAAGATCAGTGAATGCAGAAGTAATAATATTATCAATATTGGGTTTGTTGACCCAGATAAAGTACATGTTCAAACAGTAAAGCATAACGCGTCAGATACGGGGGGAAACCTACTAAGGTTTTTGGGGGAGCAAAGTTTATGTGATTCAATACTGTTTCCTTACAACTATGAGTGAGAGTCTTAATGATCTTTTATGCACATTCAATTTTGCTTACTCGATGTTAAGTGTAATTCCTGACGTATATACATAAACATGTGCAGCTTCCACTGGGATTCTACTAGACATTCAAGTTGATAAGGGAATAGTTGAAGTAAGGGACCCAATGAGTAGAGGCCCGGACGGGTTCCGCGACCTGCGAAGTTGCTCCAAGTGTAATTTCCTTCATCGCCGCGCTATCTCTTTCGTGAGATATCAATTAATTATCCACTCATTCAATCATTCTTTTGCCTGGCAGGACTTGGAAAGCTTTCAAGAAAAACATTAAGGGTACCTGGGCAGAGAACCTAACATTTACTACTGTACCGTGCGCCCAGCAGCCACAAGGGACGAATCTATGTGGATACTACGTTTGCGAGTCCATTCTCATGTTAACCACTGAGAAGCAGAACAATAATAAATTCAACGTAAGCAATAACATTCACAACTTTATTTATTTTCATCAATATTTCGTTATCAACATTGATATAGTCATACTCATCTCATTTTCCTATATAGGTCGACTACATGCGGGACACACTCGAACCAAAGGAACACCTACTAGGAATTGCGGAGGAAGTGGCGGGACTTCTGATTAGAGAAGTAATAGACAACAACGGCTTGTTTAGTCCAAATAGGCGCTCTCCCTCTCCCTCTCCCGGTGTTTAATTAGTCCCGGTAGTCGTGAGCTCATGTATATACATATGTAAGGGGAATCTATACGAATATGTAAGGGGAATCGACTTTTGTTTCCAATATTTGGTTGATCAATCTATATATAAATGAACGTGTGTACAACTTCTAGTAGCGTATAAATATATGCAACTTTTATTTCAAATAAAAGGGGGCGGTGGGGGGGGGCTGCACCCCTCAAACCCTAAAGCAGCAGGTTTCTGCGCGCGCCACGTTGAGGACCTTTTGCCGCGGGTGGTAATACCGCCCGCGACATAAGGGTCTGACCCCTGCGCGCCCCGCGCCTGCCACGTGGTCGACCATATGTCGCGGGTGGTAAGAGACTCGCGACAAAAGGTAGACCTTTTATCGCGCCTTCATTGTCGCGGATGGCCACCCGCGACAAAAGGGGCTTACCACCCGCGACATTAGGCCTCTTCTCCACTAGTGCCAGGTTCAGCACGCGTACGGGATGGGGGTGTGGGCGGCAGGAACTTGCAGGACAATGTCGTACCCATGGAGATCCTTGGTTTCAGGAGGGGGGAGGAGATGTCCTGGCTACGGTGCAACGCCGGGTAGCCATCGATCACCCTGACTCCTGCTTATCGGGCTTGCCCTAGGTTTAGGTTTTAACCCCGGCGAAAACATATGTCGTGCCTGGATGTTCGCGAGGGGATAATATAGAGGCGCAAATTAAGGAAACCGGACGCAGCACGACTTGCGCACGATTAACAACCGAAAGCAGCACAAATCGGGCGATGTTTGGACGGACGAAAATCTAGGTGCAGACGAAAATTTGCAACGGACCAAACCAAGGAAACGTTAGCTCCTTTATTATTAGGTATAGATATACTTCATCCTGAAAAATATGTTTCAACTTCATCAAAACTTGCATGTATCTGCAAACTAAACTCATCTAAATATATGTATATCTACATAAAATTGAAACATCATTTTTAAATAGAGAGATATAGATTAATATTTTTTCGAAGATAAAATACGAAAAACAAGGGTGCATTGTTTATTGAAATGGAGTGAGTAGTATATATAAAATCATTTTAGTTGCCAATGATCATGTTGAGGGCCTCTATTTCTTGTTTTGCTCAGGCCCTCCGTATTCTCGGGTACGGCCCCGGTGGTCTATGAACCTGTATGTAATCTTATTACTTTTGGCTTCTTTGCACTGCTAATAGATCGGCGGAATTACGGCAAAAAAGAAGAAAGAATGTGTTGGTATTGTATTGCTTTCGATAGATCTGTTCGCCCCTCCCCCCCCAAGCATTTACAGATGGCACAAGAGATTCAAGGATGAAATTGCTCTCCTTGTTCATAAGGCAAAGAGGAAATCATATCATGGGTAGAACATTTTATATATATTTTGCTGTTTGGGATCTATGATCCTTTTAGTTGCTGCTCTCCAGCAACTTTGTACATATTTCCCTCTTTTTATTAATAAAAAAATACAAAGTGGGGAAACCCGATGGTCGACCTAAAAAAATCTGTTCGCTAGGTAGCCGTAGTTTTGCACTCAGTTCGTTTGCTGAAATCGGCTCAAATAATGTAGCATTTATAGTTTTATATTCGACCCGTTTGCTCAGGTATGTTTGCTTACATTCGTAGGTGACCTGTTTGTTGAAATAGCTTATCGCTTCTCTGACCATCTATCTCCTCAACGAGATGGATAGAACTTGGATATTATTTCACTCATTAAACACACCAACATATTTGAGTGGTATTGAAGACTTCATGAAACACGTTAGTGATTTTACTGACGGCGACACGACAAAGGAAGTGATTTGTCCATGCCGCGTATGTTTGAATATTGGGTCCAAGCCTCAACATGTAGTCTCAGATCATTTATTCGTTTATGGGATGGACCGGACATATATCGAGTGGATTAACCATGGTGAACACTATGATCAGCCCGACATTATTCATCCTCTTTATTCCGATGGTTATCGACCGAAGATCTCGTCCGGGATGAGGCTACTCGCTAATTTGTTACGGGATCCGTATCCATATGCAAGCCAACAGCCCCATGGTTATCACAAAAAGCCTCTTTTCCATGATCCGATAGAAGATGCTAAGTGCTTAGTGGCCCTCGGTTCTCGTTGTGTCAAGATTCGAATTAATTGTGAAATTACTTCATGACAAGTCATACCGAGGGATTACCAATAAAGCCTTCAATGCGGTTGCGAAGACATACAACGATGCACTCCACGGGCCTGGACTCGCCAAAATCCTTTTATGAGGTGAAGCAGTACATCAAGGTACTGGGACTTGGATATGAGAAGATTGATTTTTGCAAAAATAACTGTGCACTGTTTTGGATGGAGTATAATGACCTCGATGAATGTCCAGTATGTAAGGAATCAAGATGGAAACATGATGGAGCTGGTGGTAAGAAAAAGATTCCTTGGAAGGTTCTGAGATACTTTCCACTTGTACAAAGATTGCGAGAGGTTGTTTGCTTCGGAACAAACATCTCGGGAAACAAGATGGCACAAAGAGATTCTCACGCCCGACCCCGATTTATCGAGGCATCCTGCCGATGGCGATGAATGGAAGCAATTCGACCTCGGATCATCCAGATTTCTGCTGCAGATCCAAGGAACCCGAGACTTAGCCTTGCTACGGATGGATTCAACCCATTTGGCAACATGAGCAACTCGTATAGCATGTGGCCGGTACTAGTTACACCTTACAACCAGGCTCCCTGGACATGCACCGATCGGCCGAACTCTATGATGGCCTTACTCATCCCGGTCCCAAATCTCCTGGGAAGGATTTTGATGTGTTCATGCAGCCTCTTATTAGAGACTTGCAAACATTATGGGAGGGTGTCCCTACACGGGATGTGTGTCAACCTAAAGAACAAAATTTTCTATTACGTGATGCTGTACTGTCTTGCACCCATGATTATCCAGCTTTGGGCACTATGTCGAGCGAGTAACATCGGGTTATAATGCATGTGTTCACCGTGATACCGATCAGGCGGCGGTGAGGATAATAAACAAGATATGCTATATGGGCCATCACCGTTTCCTTCCATTAGATCACAGCTTCCGAAAAAATAAAAAAAAATTGCAATTTATTGGTGATCGGGCTCGTAGAAAGACTAAACCGCAAGCACTTTAAGAGTCACGAGTTGGAGGCGCACCTAGAAGCTGTCGAAATGTTAAACCAGGAAAACCACCAGCCGCCACAGCAGGTACAGCATACAAGAATACAGAAGATGCAGCAGCAGTAGTAGCAGATAGAAAAAAGAAGAAGAGAGGAGATGAACCGAGTCTAGCAGCTACCAAAAGGAAGATGGGAGGTGAAATGGCAGCATGAGGAAGGAAATGGAAAATGATAGACCGAGAATATTTTATAAGCGCAGGACCACTCTTTGGGACTTGCCGTATTGGGCTGGTAAGAAGCTTCGGCATAATATTGATATCATGCACATGGAGAAGAATATATGTGAAAGCATTGTCGGCACATTACTCAACATTCCATCCAAGACAAAAGATAGCTCAAATGCTAGGATTGATTGTGCAACATTGAATGTTAACAGGCACTTGCAACTGGATCGTAATGACAAAGTGAACAAAGGCAAGAAAAAACATTATAAATTTCGAGGCGCGGAATTCACATTGCCGATGCCTAAAAGGAGATTATTTTGTGAGTACCTCCGAGGTGTGATGTTCCCGTTCGGATTTGCTTCCAACATTGCAAATTGTCTCAATGCTGAAGGAAACAAGCTCCAAGGGTTGAAAACTCACGATTGTCACATCCTGCTGCAAAGGCTTTTAGCTATTGGCATTAAAGATTTAGTGAAGCCAAATATGTACAACGTGATTGCAGAGTTGGGAAGGTTCTTTAGGGAAATGTGTAGTAAAACTCTAAGCAGAGCTGTTGTAGAACGTCTTAAGGTGGACATAGCAGTAATCATATGCAAGCTGGAGCTGATATATCCTCCAGCCTTCTTTGATGTGATGGTGCATTTGGCTGTTCATCTACCTGATGAGGCACTTTTAAGAGTTACGGTACAGTATGGATGGATGTACCCTATAGAACGTCGACTGTGCACTTTCAAGAATACGATTAGGAACAAAGCTAGACCGGAGGCTTGCATTGCGGTGGCATATATTGTCTGCTGAAGCATATACATTTGCCTCAAGATATATTCCCGATATTGAGACCGGATTCAACCGGGGTCGCAGAATTTTGGAAGTTGGAGGATCTGTTTTTAATCATGGTGTTGAGCTAATAGGAAAGAGGACCGAAAAAACATTAGAGCGAGTCTGAATTTGAACAGATTGTCTTGGTATGTGCTTGAATAATGTTGCGAGAGGTCGATGAATATGTTAAGTGAGTACTATGCACACGAAATACTCAGTTCCTCGCATATACTATGAACTTGTATCAAAATGAAATATATTCAGTCGACTTGGCTATGTTTTGCATGTTGTACATGGAAACGAATGGAAAGCTATCGGCACGTGGGAGTGGGTTTCAGGACTAGTTTGAGAAATATGTAAGATGTTCAATTGCACTCTGACTTGTCTATGTGTTTTCACATGAGATGACCTCTTGTCTATTTTGTAATCGTAGATCTCGAAACTCCATGCGGAGAATCCAGGCGTTGTTAGTGCTGATCTCCTTGTCCTATCACGTGGTCCAGATAAGAGGGTGTTGGTAGCTGCAGCTTGCAATGCCAATGGTGTCCATTACAACTCCTATGAGTGTGAACAACATTTGAAGACACGAAATAGTGGCATCACAACCAGTGGAGATCACTTGACAACCAGCAAGAAGAGATCAGAGTCATTTGACCATTATGGTCACATAGAAGAGGTTATTCAGTTGTTCTATAGTGATAAGGTTACTGTCCGGTCGGTGGTTCTATTTAAGTGTTATTGGTACAACCAAGATCCAAACAAGGGCAAAGGTGCCAGAAATGATGGGTATTTCATATCAGTTAATACTACTGCTCAGTGGTACAAGGATGGTCCTTATATTTTGGTACCTCAAGCGGCCAAGGTACTTTTCTTGGAAGACGAGATCTAGAAAAGGATGGCGGTATGTGCAAAAGTTTGTGGCAAGGAACATATATGATTTGGATGAGAATGCGGATCCAATAATTGGTGCCCAAGCAAGATGATTTCGCTGGTTGTACGCAAACTAAAGTTGCTGACATTGATGAAACCTCGTTGGATACAGGTATCCCTGCACATGATGGAGAAGTAGATTTCACTTGTTGAGGTTAGCATAGTCGACAAAGAGATGGATAAACCGAAGCTACCTGGTGAATCTCGGGAGGAGAATGGACACGACGAGCGGGATGAGACCATGCACGAATATCGGAATGAAGACGGAGGTGATGATGATGATGATGATGATGATGATGATGATGATGATGATGATGATGATGATGATTAGACTCTGTCTCTGTATCATGCTGTGAGATGAAGAACCATGATTTGTTTTGATTTTTCTATTTGGAAAATGTATGAGTCCTGAAGACAATTATCTCTTGGATTGTAATCCCATGATGACTAATTATTTATGTTTGTTGTCCTACTAAAAGTTGGTCAAACTTAATTGTGTGGAAGTAATCCCATGCTGTTTGATTCATAGGGTCATATCCCATAGGAAAATAGAATGATAATAGATCAAACTAATGCAGAATATCTTATAACCACAATCAAATAGAATTTCTCTTGACATAGGATTCAAGTTGGCATGGCATCCCTATCATACAGGGTTTTTATTCATACTATGCTACAAATCGAAAATAAGATGGGTCAGCACTTTATCACGGCAGATAGGGCAGCTGGTTCGTTACAAACCAGGAGAAGATGCACTTCCTATGGAACGGGTGTTTGCATCCCCGGAGACGCACCGTTGTGCGCTGCGACAGCCCCAGCATGCATATGCTGCAGTGGCCATCCTCCGGCGCAACTAGGACCCAACCGTCTCCGCAGGCGTCGGCAAGTTGACGATGAGCCGGTGGTCCACCCTAAGGGTGAGGTCGAAGTGGAGGCCACCGAGCCGACAACACGCCTGCTGCCACATCAGGTGCATAACATCGTAAGGCATGATGATGTCCCACTCCTCCTCGGTGAGGTTCAGGTTCTTGAGCAGCCATACACGGGCAAGAATCTCGCGCATAGTTCGCACGACATTGCCCCCACTACGCAGCTCCCTCGGAGGCAAGCCAAGATCCAGCACCACCTCTTCGCGAGGTGTAGTGGTGATATCGTCCTCATCCAGTGGGGCAGGGGAGGGGCCGGCCATCCTCCTGAGCTCGTACGTCCTCGAGAAGAAGATGTGCACCGTCATAGTGTACGGGGACGCCTCGCCCTCGCCCACGGCCGGCGGCTCGCCGACGGAGAAGTCGGTCGTGCTTGCCGACACACGGCAGGCACGGAAGACATGTGGGCCAGACTCGATGATGCGCTCGCGTGAGGAGCGTTTTAGTAGGGGCGTCGCCACCATTGGGGATTCTTCGGAGGGCTGTAGACTGGTGATACGTCTCCAACGTATCGATAATTTCTTATGTTACATGCTACATTATTGATGATATCTACATGTTTTACACACATTATATGTTGTATTTACGCATTTTCTGGAACTAACCTATTAACAAGATGTCGAAGAGCCAGTTGTTGTTTTCTGCTGTTTTTGGTTTCAGAAATCCTAGTAAGGAAATATTCTCGGAATTGGACGAAATCAACGCCCAGGTTCCTATTTTGCCCGGAAGCATCCGGAACACCGAGAGCCGTCGGAGAGGGGCTACGTGGGGCCCACACATGGTGGCGGCGCGGCCCGAGCACGCGCCGCGCCGCCCTAGTGTCCGGCCCCACCGGACCCCTCCGAGGCTGCCCTTTCGCCTACTTAAAGCCTCCGTCGCGAAACCCCCGATACCGAGAGCCACGATACGGAAAACCTTCCGGAGACGCCGCCGCCGCGAATCCCATCTCGGGGATTCGGGAGATCGCCTCCGGCACCCTGCCGGAGAGGGGATTCATCTCCCGGAGGACTCTACACCGCCATGGTCGCCTCCGGAGTGATGAGTGAGTAGTTCACCCCTGGACTATGGGTCCATAGCGGTAGCTAGATGGTCGTCTTCTCCTAATTGTGCTTCATTGTTGGATCTTGTGAGCTGCCTAACATGATCAAGATCATCTATCCGTAATACTATATGTTGTGTTTGTCGGGATCCGATGGATTGAGAATACTATGTTATGGTGATTATCAATCTATTGTTTATGTGTTGTTTATGATCTTGCATGCTCTCCGTTATTAGTAGAGGCTCGGCCAAGTTTTTGCTCTTAACTCCAAGAGGGAGTATTTATGCTCGATAGTGGGTTCATGCCTTCATTGACACCACAGGACGGTGCGAGAAAGTTCTAAGGTTGTGATGTCGTTGTTGCCACTAGGGATAAAACATTGATTCTATGTCTAAGGATGTAGTTGTCGATTACATTACGCACCATACTTAATGCAATTGTCCGTTGCTTTGCAACTTAATACCGAAAGGGGTTCGGATGATAACTCGAAGGTGGACTTTTTAGGCATAGATGCGGTTGGATGGCGGTCTATGTACTTTGTCGTAATGCCCAATTAAATCTCACTATATTTATCATATCATGTATATGCATTGTTATGCCCTTTTCTATTTGTCAATTGCCCGACTGTAATTTGTTCACCCAACATGCTTTTATCTTATGGGAGAGACACCTCTAGTGAACTGTGGACCCCGGTCCTATTCTTTACATCGCATACAATCTATCGCAATACTTGTTTTTCTTGTTTTCTTGCAAACAATCATCTTCCACACAATACGGTTAATCCTTTGTTACAGCAAGCCGGTGAGATTGACAACCTCACTATTTCGTTGGGGCAAAGTACTTTGGTTGTGTTGTGCAGGTTCCACGTTGGCGCCGGAATCCCTGTTGTTGCGCTGCATCACATTTCGCCACCATCAACCTTCAACGTGCTTCTTGGCTCCTCCTGGTTCGATTAAACCTTGGTTTCTTTCTGAGGGAAAACTTGCCACTGTGCGCATCATACCTTCCTCTTGGGGTTCCCAACGGACGTGTACATTTACGCGCATCAAGCTCTGTTTTACGGCGCCGTTGCCGGGGAGATCAAGACACGCTGCAAGGGGAGTCTCCACTTCTCAATCTCTTTACTTTGTTTTTGTCTTGCTTTATTTTATTTACTACTTTGTTTGCTGCACCTAAACAAAACACACAAAAAAAATTAGTTGCTAGTTTTACTTTATTTACTGTCTTGCTCTCCATATCAAAAACACACAAAAAATTAGTTACTTGCATTTACTTTACTTGATTCATCATGTTTCCTTTTAATTTTACCACAAAAGACATACCGGTAGAACGTGGGTCTATAGTTGGGAGAAATAATATAGAAGAATTTTTCAATCATGTTAGTATTACTGAAGATTTTGAAGATAGACACTTGGTAGAACTTGCACCTACCTATGAAATTGCTGCTGCTGCTTTAGTTCATATGTTGGAAACTAAATTGGTTAATCTCAATCCTATAATCCAACACATGTTTCTTACACTCGGTGATATGGAAGAAGGGGAAAAGAAAGATTTTGTTTTAGAAACTCTTCTTAGAGAATTTGGTGGTCTAGCAAGAGAGGCTAGAAAGGTCTTTGCTAAATTTAATATGCTAGGTTCTCATACTAATTTTGTAGGTCTCCTTGAAAAAATGGACATGGATAGAATAAGGTACACTAATAATATTAATGATGGTGGGGAAATCAAAGCACCAATACCATGTAAACTCCTAGCTATGAATGATGCACTAGAAAATAACTATGCTTGGCTTGTTCCTGAAAATTTGTTCGATGAGAATAGCAAGCCCAAGACTAATGAAAAGGGAGACGCTGAAACTTATGTATCCAATATACTATGCTTGGTTGAGAAAACTCCAAACCCCGATGTTGATGCTTCTACTCTTGATGTTACTTGATTTGCACTTTCTGCGCCTAGCTGAAAGGCGTTAAAGAAAAGCGCTTATGGGAGACAACCCATGTTTTTACTACAGTACTTTGTTTTATATTTGAGTCTTCGAAGTTGTTTACTACTGTAGCAACCTCTCCTTATCATGTTTTTGTGCCAAGTAAAGTTTCTATGTTAAAGTTGATGTTATATTTGGGATCGCTGCGCAGAAACAGCATTGCTGTCCGTCACGAATTCTGGCACAAGTCTCTGTAGAAAATTCTAAAAAATCTCCCAATTTACGAGCGTGATCCTCAGATATGTACGCAACTTTCATTAGTTTTGAGTTTTTCCATTTGAGCAAGTCTGGTGCCATTTTAAAATTCGTCTTTACGGACTGTTCTGTTTTTTACAGATTCTGCCTTTTATTTCGCATTGCCATATTTGCTATGTTGGATGAATTTCTTTGATCCATTAATGTCCAGTAGCTTTGTGCAATGTCCAGAAGTGTAAAGAATGTTTGTGTCACCTCTGAATATGTGAATTATTAATTATGCACTAACCCTCTAATGAGTTTGCTTGAAGTTTGGTGTGAAGGAAGTTTTCAAGGGTCAAGAGAGGAGTATGTGTTGTGGGTATACTTTATGGGTATATCAACGACATGGCCTAGATCCGGCAAGCCCGGGTGGCCCACAGACGGTGATGGTGGCATGGGGCCCATCGGGCGGCCCGATTCTTGTTGATCAAGAAGGATGAAGTCCAGCCCAGGAACCTGGAGCCGGATCCTAACCGGCCTACGAAGGAGGCCGGATCCGTGGAGGCCCATAAAGTATCCGGATCCAGTATGGCCATAAGGAAGGCGGATCCTTCACGTACACGGCAAGATATTGTACCGTAGTTAGGCAACTTGTATTCCGGCTAGGACTCTCCATGTAAACCCTAGATCCGTGCGCCTTTATAAGCCGGATCCGGGAGCCCCTAGAGGCACATCGACAACCATTGTAACAACGCGCAAGCGCCGGATAATTCCGGACAAGCAGCGGTAGGCCCTCGTCATCGTGCGAGGTGTTCCGAGGCTGGGTAACTCGCGTACCACCGTCCCGCGTGTGCACTCCGCCCTATGGCCCCTACATCTTCTCCCCCTCGTGAGGATCCCTCCTCCGAGGTATCGTCGATTAGGCAACGACGGTTGGCGCCCACCGTGGGGCTCGAGGCGTGCCGGAGGCCGGAACCGGGAGGGCTCCGCCATGGGAAGCTACGACGACTCGATCGCTGTGGGGCGCGTACTCTACGCTGGGAATTTTCCGCCGTCCGGACGAATTCTGGATTCCGGCTAGGTCAAACCCTGTCAAGCTCTCCATCGTCCCAATCGGCGGCATCCACATCTTCATCGGCGAGACCGTCGATTCCGACGGAAATGCACTGGTAAGTACTGTCGACGCGTCCGCCGCCGGGGCTGGACGCCGTCGCGAAGATCCGATTTGAGTCGCGAGAGCTTCTTAAGGAAGGTTCCGCCTTAGATCGGGAAAATCAAAACCCACCCAATCCGCCCCTAAGCGGGAGAAAACGGTGGAAGACCAATGCGAGATCCGCCCGGGTCTCCCAGGTGTTAGAGAAGCAAAGGTGTCACTTCGTGCACTTCTTGGCCCATACCGCAGGAGACGCCCTCCACCAGGACGAGGCCGATCCTTTGCAGGTTGAGGCACCCGGAAACAACGTATCTCCGGATCTGCC
>NC_061510.1:188987503-189020755 GCF_022539505.1 Lolium rigidum | reverse complement strand
GGAAGGAGAGGAGCAAATGGGAGATCAAGGGAGGACATACTATGGCTGGCAGAGAGGAGAGGAGCTGCTGGACGAAGTGATGCCCGCGGAGCTAACTGGCCGCCATCCGAGCGCACTGGACAACAGGCTGAGCCACCCGGTTCAGGGTTCGTCCGATCGATCTACTACATGCGGCTGAAAACTGAATGCGGGCCGATCAGAATCGCGCCTTATCGCGCTATGATGGTTTGGACTCGCCCCCGCCATTACCCGTCTTGACTGGTTTGGACTGGATGCCTTCGAACCGGCATGTTCCGATTGCTCTCGATCGAAATTAATTGCTTTTTGTCAAATCGGGCGGTCGTACTTCAGACCTTTCGCCATGTGTCAGCCCTAGTCATGGCAGTCCAGGACGCCTCTCTACTCCTCTCTTTTGTCTCACTGAACCTCAAACCCACTGAGCTTTGGGTCCCTTAGGTATCCATCCCTCCGTAATCAAGGCACCTTGGTTGTTGACTTTGATCTTGTTGATTGAGATTCTAGTACTTGTTACTCTCTCTCACTCACCAAGCTCTTCCTCTCCAACCCCAATCTCTCTCCGGGAATTCTGCCCCGTGCCTCTTCCTAGGAGATTCTATTGGCGTGGTCCATCGAGCCACGGAGGTAAGCATCGGGTGTATCGGGTTGGTGTGCGTGCGTGAGTCTCGGAGTTCCTCGTTCCCGTCGTGTTCTTCGTGTTCCTCGCGTTCTCCCATCTCTCCCCTTTGGTTTCGAAGTCAATCCGCGAGATCGGGCCACACACGGGGTGTTAGACCTCATCAACCCTTGACCTCGGTACTCCTTTGGATGGAATGCTACCTCATGCCGATGTGCTATGTGTCATTAGGTACAAGGCACATCAAGACACCGGAGAAGAGGACAAGCCATGGTCAAGGGAAGGAGAGGAGCAGCGGGACATCAAGGAGGACACACCATGGTCAAGAGGAGGAGAGGAGCCGCTGGACGAGAAGATGCCCGTGGAGTTGGACCCGACGTCATCCGGAGCGCGCCAAGGAAGAGAAGGAGCCACCCGGTCCAGGGCCCGGTCCGACCGGATCCACGACCGGGCGCCCGGTCGAAACCGGAGAATGCGCCGGCCGCAACCGGGCGCCTTCTCGCGCCACATGGACCCGTCCCCGGTCGCTGTCCGGTCTAGGACCCGGTTTGGACCGGACGCCCCGGTCCCAGGGCCGGTCTGACCGGGCTCCTGACCGGAAACGTCGAATTGCCTTGTCAAAACTGCTTAAGTCGTGTACTTCGTACCTTTTCGCCATGTGTCATCTTGTAGGCCTATATAAGGGTCCAGGACGCCCCCTTTACTTCTTTAGACTTGTTTTGAACTCAAACCTACCTTTGAGCTTAGTCTCCCTTGGGTATCATCCTCTCGTAATCAAGGCCATCCTTGTTGTTGATTTGGATATTGTTGAGTGAGATTCTAGTACAAGTTACTCTCTCTCCTCACCAATCTCTTCTTCTCCAACACCAATCTCTCACCGGGAATTCTGCCGCGTGCCTCTTCCGGGTGATTCTATTGGCGTGGTCCATCGAGCCACGGGGGTAAGTATCGGGTGTATCGGGTTGGTGTGCGTGCGTGAGTACCGGTGTTCTTCGTGTTCTTCGTGTTCCTCGCGCTCTCCCACCTTTTCCCCTTGGATCTTGGGTCAAATCGCGAGATCGGGCCAACCCCTAGATCTCAGATCTCATCACTACCTTTATTGGGTCCCATATGGAAAGAGGCCCATGGGAAAGGAAGAGGGGTGGACGGGCGGGCCAAGTGGGTCAGCCCACCTGGGCCTATTGGGGTGGGGGTGGGGGTAGGCCTTGGCCAGCTTGCTGCCTCCACAATTCCAACCTCCTCCTTTTGTCCCACCTTGCCCACTTATAAAGTATTGCCCCCCTTTGCCCCCTATATAAAGAGACTCATAGAGGCAAATTAAGTACACAATTAAATAGAGAAATATCTCTCTCTAGTTTTCTTCTCCGTGCGGTTCCCCGAAAAACTGCATATGAGGGAGACAACTCCACCCAGTACGTGGGAGCGCAGGCTGGGATCCGAATCCGGAAGATCTACTTCCGCAACTTCCCCGGGTCGGAGACGGGAGCGTCGTTGAGCACCGTACGTGTGCGAAACTACGAGGTGTTGCACCTACGGCACTCGATGTCGTGGGAGAGGATTTCTACACGACCCTGAGGTCGGCGACGGAAGCACGTCTACATCAACCATGTTCTAGCGGAACGTTAACCAATATCGGTGTACGATGGTACGTTAGTGATATCATCTCCGTTATTGCATTACTCGAGGGATATATCTTGGGCATATTAGGATTTGCGTTAAGTTAGAATTTTTTGTTTTCTACTGCGAACCCCTACAAACCGCCACCATGGTCGGATCCGACACCACTATCGTCATTCATGGCCTCGTCGCCATGCATTCCCGAGTCACCCTACCATCATAGGGAACATCCTCGAGCTGCAGCGGAGCCAACATCAAAATAATGTGTATACATCTCTAAAGAGCTCTAAGCTCCCAGTGGTTTGGAGGCATATGGTTCATCCTCATCCTAAGTGAATCGCACGTCGCCGCGTGTTGCTGCGTTTCTGCAAACCGTCATTGCACAGTTAGTCGGTTGACGGTTCACAGAGAGATTAGGAATAAAAAACTACCCACAGTATCAAGTTGAGCAGCGACAGACACACCACAACCCTTCGCATCTTTGACTTTTTGTTCTCTCCCTCACACGATCACACCTCCACGGCTCCACCGCCGGCTCTGAGGTTACTGGACAAAATCAGCGCCGGCCGACTCCCCCGACCTCCTTCCCCTGGTAATGCTTTCCTTCCACGCTGTTCCTACACCGGTGCCCGCTTCTAGAACATCGCCGGAAAGGCTATGCGGCAGTCTGGGCCTGGCCTAGATCGGTGCCAACAGATGTAGTCGCCGCCAAATGGGGAGCTCGGCCACCGCCGCTGCTGCCTGATGCACCGGTGTTGGGGACCGAGCATCTTCGTCCATGAAGGCCGCTTGCTCAATATCTTGCGGGCCGCTGGCCTGTTGTCCACCATGTTATTCGCCGCCAAATCAACCTCCGGCAATCGCTGCCATGCAGCCCCTGGTCGCGGCTGCTGTGGCGAAGGTTGATGCCCGGCGGCGCTGGCGCTGATGCTGGAATGCACGGCACCGTAGACCGGCTTGGAGCGTCGCCAGAAGTTGGAGGCCACGTCCCGCGAAGAGAGACGTCATGAACTTCACCGTGCAGGAGGGCATGGCCGGGTAAGTGTGACACTTATTGTGTGCCTCCCCCCGATTGACTGACTATCCATGTATCCATCTATTGCATTTGAAAGTCGCACTGCTGTAGTTGAGTGTGATGTGCCCAACAAACTGATTTTGTGTGGCTTGTATCATACTAAAATCGTTGTTTTACTAAGAGTTTCTAGTTTCTTTGATGTGTATCATTCTACATATGTGAACTATACATAGGCAATCAAGATTGTTTCCCAAAAATAATGGGTGTACAAATGTTTACACCATGTCCTCAAGTAGCTCTACCAAGACCTTGAGTACGTTGTGATGGCAATCGTGCCTCCAAGACCCTTTTTCCCACGACCTCAAGATTCACGGTTAATAGTAAAATAGAACCTCAGAGGAACAACTTAAAAGCAATTAGTAATGTGATGTACATTTTCAAAGATTTAGGACTTGGTTGACATTTCAGCGAAAGAAATAGGACCGCCATCTAACTCAATGCAATTAGGCCTTCCACACCATATGGTTTTGTTGGCGCCATATTCTTTTTTTGTTGTTGTTTTACCACCGATGCCCTACGCTATCCAACCGGTGCCATAAAAAAATTAAAAAACAGAGCACCTTCTGCTCCAAAGTCAAACTCGCCAATGCAAAAAAAACCAATGAGCATTGTGGGCCCATCTCGCTCGTTCTCGGGCGAAACAACAACCGTTGTGACGCAGTTTGGCTGAAAGAGGCGCTGGCTGTTTTGGTTTCTAGATTTGTTTATAAAACATCAGGTAAGAGGAATCTGTTAGGAATAAATTAGCGTTATAATTAAACAAATTAGGCAGTTAGGATTTTTATTAGGATAACTGCCTAGCAGTTAGAACTCTAGCGTTGTCCAAACGCTGTGTATATTTCAAAGCGACGCAAATATTGTAACTGACAACGTAAAGCACCTGTTGGGCCCCTATAAATATCTAACAGATTCTATCAATAAAGACATCCATTTCACTCAATCTCTTTGGTTTCTCTCTACGTTATCATGCACGCATCGCTCTAGAGAGAGTAGGCTACAGGAGAGAACAGAGAAAGATGAGAAAGAAAGGATGGCTTTCCTGCCACTGCTAGAACTTGCTTTTTCTTTCGCACGTTTTGTTGCCAGGGAGCATCGCCGCTCTCCTTTTTCTCACCAGGCCTTCGATCTTGCCGTTCGTCGCCAAAACTACGGCCGAAATTTCGGCCGGCGTCATCAGCGTCCCTGGAACAGGAACGGTGGCCTCGGCCACCGCAGGGTACCCCTTGGTCCCCCTCGCCTTCACTACGGCCCTGGTGGTGGCCTCCGCCGCCAGCACTACCACCACACGGCACCACTTAGTGCCCCTCATCGTCGCTACGGCCCTGGTGGTGGTTTCTGCCGCCACCACAACCGGAACCACCCCCGTGGTAACCGCTGGGTGCAGCGCCACCACTCCCCTGGAGAACTAGGACCAAGTACCAGGGCAGTTGTGCCCCGGGAAGAGATTCCGGCCGCGCCGGAGGCTGCTGCCGTGCCGGAGGTTGTTGCCGCGGCGCCGAAGGTTGTTGCCGTGGCGCCGGAGGTCGCTGTCGTACCAGATGTTGATGCAGAACAGGTCGTCGACGCCGAGTACGTGTAATATCCCAGGTTTAGAGACGATCGAGGGGTAGAAATTAGAAAGGGATGTGCATTGCATTCTAAAATCTGGGGAAATTTCGCGCTTTAATAAAAAAAACTTGCATCTTAGGGGGAACAAGTTTCTCTCTCGACACCACATAGGGTTAGGGTTTCGAGAGTGCGATAAACTTGGACCTATCTAAAATCAACTAGGGTTTTCGAGAAGAGAGGGGAACAATCTACCTCTCAACTTAAGTTGCATGATTGAATTCAAACAAGTTGTGTTTGAATTTCAAATTCAAACATCAATTAAATATGTTATAATTCAAATAGGTATAAATCATTAAACAAATAAATAATCAAGTATATAAAATAATATAACACATATTTAAAGCTCATTAGAGAAACCTTGACCTTTATTGATTAACACACAAGATACAAAGTCATTTACAATATTCTTATGAATTATAATTATTACAACACATTACAGAAATTGAATAAATGAAAAAGAAAATGAAAATTACAAAGATATGCAAATGACTACACTACTAGCTAAATTCTTCAAGAATTATTGATCAACACTTGATGAAGAACTTCTTGAGCATTCCTTTGATCCCTGCATATAAACACAACACATAGAAAAGCAAGTTATGCCAAGTGGCAAAGCCACTTGGTAGGTTAGAGAAGAAATGGAAATTTGGTGGATAATACCAAAACCCTGCCGAGCTGTTCCACCACAAGCTCAAGTTCCAAGCCACACACACACATGCAGCTCACCTGGCCTATTGCATGCACAACAGCACACACAGGCCAGGGGAGAGTCACCAAAGTGACCTGGTAGTGCTGTCGACCAAGGAAGCAAGGTATAGGGGTATAAAACCTTTTCATAGCCAAACCCTAGCTATTCATCGATAGCAGCTCCACAGGGTAAGAACACAAGAACAGGAAGAACTCTTAGCCAGCAAAATAATTCAGAAACAGTTCCATCAAAGAACTGCTTTCTGTTGAGCATCACACCATGAAGTAGATCAAGCATAAGCCACTAGGAGGAGCAGGGCAAGCACAGAAATCGTCCAGAAGCAAAACCTCTACACCAACACCAATTTCTAGGAGCTGGAGTGAGGTATACCATGATCATGAACAAACCAGATGGTTTTGTTCATCATTTGCACAACCATGTATACACAGACACACAAAAGGGTGGAATACACCAGTATTGATCATCACTTGGTCATAGACCAAGAGTAACCTGGTGGAAATGGCAAAGACCAGGGATCAATCATAGCCTAAGACCATGGTTATGCCAACCAGACAAGAGGTAGCATATTTCCAAATGGAAATAGGAAGAAAACCATCCCAGACTTTAACCTATATACACCTAGATTACTCTAGCCCATTTAAAACCATCAGACATGCAGAGAAATATGTTTCTGCAACTATTGTCAACATCAAAAAGCTTCTGGCAATCAAACATGATCAGCCAGAGAGCATTTGTCCATACACAGCAAGCCACCTGAGGTGGGAGCTACCAAAACAGCAAGGAATTTCTGTTGAGGCCAGCTCAACCACAAAATCATCAAGCCAAATAGCATATCATTACCCAGAAGGGTTCAAAGGGAGCTAGGGTCCCCAATAAATGATTGGCATCCCTCTAGCTCTACTAAATCCACTTATATGATCATCACTGCAAGGCAGTTCACATCATTTATCTATTTAATGAATCAGAACTACACAGATAAATGAAACAGAGAAGTAAACCATGCACCAGGCCTTGCAGATGATCCAATGGATCATTGCAAGCAATAGCAAGGGCCTGAGAAAGCACCAGCATGCATCAGCACTAGCTTGAGCATCACATAATTTCTAGAAGAGCAACAGCAATAGATTCACAAGCAACAACAACCACCAGTACATGGTGAAGAGCTATATGCACAAGCCATAGCAGCATCTGAATTGAATCAAGTATACACATAAGCCACCAGTAAGCCTGATGATCACAGGATCATCCAAGACCAAAGATAAACAACCAATCTATCATAGATAATCATATCAGCACCTTATAATTGTATGCAGAAGCACACTACAACAAGGTGTAGAGTTGTATAACTAGCAACCATGCTCCAGAGAGCATCACCATGAGGCACAGGCTCTAGGAGCAACAACTAGGAGCACTGGCACTTGCCATTGGCAAGGATTCTTCACAGAAATCAAGCCAGTGGCAGATAAATGAATACATAGCAAAGGCATAGCATCATTAGCAGTAACAGGAGTAATTGTGATGAGGGCTAAGACCCCGTGTGTGGCCCGATCTCGCGGATTGACTTCGAAACCAAAGGGGAGAGATGGGAGAACGCGAGGAACACGAAGAACACGACGAGCACGAGGAACTCCGAGACTCACGCACGCACACCAACCCGATACACCCGATGCTTACCTCCGTGGCTCGATGGACCACGCCAATAGAATCTCCTAGGAAGAGGCACGGGGCGAGAATTCCCGGAGAGAGATTGGAGTTGGAGAGGAAGAGCTTGGTGAGTGAGAGAGAGTAACAAGTACTAGAATCTCAATCAACAAGATCAAAGTCAACAACCAAGGTGCCTTGATTACAGAGGGATGATACCCAAGGGAGACTAAGCTCAAAGGTAGGTTTGAGTTCAAAACAAGTCTAAAGAGTAAAGGAGGGGTTCCAGCTACTTATATAGGCACACATGGCCAGCAAGGGCGAACAGGTACGCGAAGGGATAAGTTAAGGCAGTTTGGTGGGACATTCCCGTCAGATCCGGTTTGGGGTCCGGTCTGACCGGGCCTGGGACCGGGCTGTCCGGTCATGGGGCCGGTTGACCGGGCCTGCAACCGGGCGGTCCGGTCATGGGTCCGGTCGACCGGGCGCAAACCGGAAATCTGCGAGGTTTCCGGTCCTGGGTCCGGTCGTCGCCCGGTACGAGGGAGCTGGCCCGGTTTGCGCCCGGTTGACCGGGCCTATGACCGGGGCGTCCGGTTGTGGGTCCGGTCCGACCGGATCCTGGACCGGCCAGCGTCCATCTCTTCCTCGGAGTGCTTTGAGCGACGTCGGCTTCGGCTTCATGATCATCTCCATGTCCAGCTGCTTCTCTCCCGCCCTTGACCTTTGCGCCTCCTCCTCTCCGGGGCCTTGATGCGCCTTGTACCTAATGACACATAGCACGTCGGCATGAGGTAGCAATCCATCCAAAGGGGTACCAAGATCAAGGGTGGTGACGAGCGAGTTCACCTCATCATATAGGGCCTTGGCTCGGGCTCGTGTCATCGGTCCACTTGGGGGACTAGTTGGTCTTGATGGAGTGTCGTCGGCGAGCGGGGCTACATCATCTCCCCCCCCTTGGGAAAGAGTCGTCCTCGACTCGTGGTCTTCCTCATCTCCATGATAGGGTGACAAGTCGGAGACATTGAACGTGTTGCTCACCAAGTACTTGGAGGTGGGAATGTCGATGATGTAAGCGTTGTTGTTGATGCGTTTGAGGACCTTGAAGGGACCATCTCCTCTTGGCTTGAGCTTCGAGTTGCGTTCATGAGGGAATCTTTCCTTCCGGAGGTGGATCCACACGAGGTCGCCTTCTTGAAATATGCGTTCCTTCTTCTTGGCGTTGAGGCGGGTAGCTTGACGAAGCACATGTTCTTGAATGGTAGCTCTTGTTTCTTCATGAAGTTTCTTGACGGCGGCGGTGCGCTTGTCGAAATCCTTGTTGATCCGCTCATGAAGGGGGAGCGGTAGTATGTCGAGTGCCGTGAGTGGCTCAAACCCGTAGACGACCATGAAGGGACTCCTTGATGTAGTCGAGTGCTTGGCGCGGTTGTAGGCGAACTCCGCGTGTGGAAGGCATTCCTCCCATGACTTCAAGTTTTTCTTCACGAGGATGCGTAGAAGGGTGGAGAGGCTTCGATTGACCACTTCCGTTTGGCCGTCCGTTTGCGGGTGCGAGGATGATGAGAATAAGAGCTTCACTCCAAACTTTGCCATGAGCGACTTCCAAAGATAACTCATGAACTTGACGTCTCGATCCGACACAATGCTTTGCGGCACTCCATGTAGGCGAAAAATTTCCCTGAAAAACAATGAAGCAATGTGTGAAGCATCATCGCTCTTATGGCAAGGTATGAAATGAGCCATCTTAGAGAATCTATCCACTACCATGAATATAGAATCATGACCATGCTTAGTGCGAGGCAATCCTAGAACAAAATCCATGCTAATATCCGTCCATGGTGCATGAGGTATAGGCAAAGGTGTGTAAAGACCATAAGGATTGGAAGTAGACTTAGCTTGAAGGCATGTCGTGCAACGGTTACAAAGGCGCTCTACGTCCCGCTTCATCTTCGGCCAATAATAGTGAGTGGATAACATCGCAAGTGTCTTGTCTCGACCAAAATGTCCCATAAGGCCACCACCATGTGACTCTTGCAAGAGTAAGTTTCGAAGAGAAGACTCGGGAATGCAAATTTTGTTGGCTTTAAACAAGTAGCCTTTGTGCAAATAGAAGTCATCAAATCCTCGGTCAACGGAACACTTCTCAAATATCGGAGCAAAGAAAGAATCGGAAGTATAGAGTTCTTTGATCTCTTCGAGTCCCAAGACATGAAAATCCAAGCGAGTAAGCAAAAGGGTGTTTTTGCGGGAAAGAGCATCCGCCACTACATTGTCCTTGCCCTTCTTGTATTTGATTACATATGGGAAGGACTCAATGAACTCAACCCATTTTGCATGACGTTTGTTCAAATTGTGTTGGCTTTTCAAGTACTTCAAAGACTCATGGTCGGAATGAATAATAAACTCTTTTGGCCAAAGATAGTGTTGCCAAACTTCAAGAACACGAACCAAAGCGTAGAGCTCCTTGTCATATATAGGATAGTTGAGGCGTGCGCCATCTAACTTCTCACTATAGTATGCCACGGGTTTGCCCTCTTGCATAAGAACACCACCAATACCAAGCCCACTTGCATCACACTCAATCTCAAAAGTTTTGGCAAAATTTGGAAGAACAAGAAGGGGAGCTTCGGTAAGGCGTTTCTTGATGAGGTCTAAGACCCCGTGTGTGGCCCGATCTCGCGGATTGACTTCGAAACCAAGGGGAGAGATGGGAGAACGCGAGGAACACGAAGAACACGACGGGCACGAGGAACTCCGAGACTCACGCACGCACACCAACCCGATACACCCGATGCTTACCTCCGTGGCTCGATGGACCACGCCAATAGAATCTCCGAGGAAGAGGCACGTGGCAGAATTCCCGGAGAGAGATTGGGGTTGGAGAGGAAGAGCTTGGTGAGTGAGAGAGAGTAACAAGTACTAGAATCTCAATCAACAAGATCAAAGTCAACAACCAAGGTGCCTTGATTACAGAGGGATGATACCCAAGGGAGACTAAGCTCAAAGGTAGGTTTGAGTTCAAAACAAGTCTAAAGAGCTAAGGAGGGGTTCCGGCTACTTATATAGGCACACATGGCCAGCAAGGGCGAACAGGTACGTGAAAGGATAAGTTAAGGCAGTTTGGTGGGGTACTCCCGTCAGATCCGGTTTGGGATCCGGTCTGACCGGGCCTGTGACCGGGCTGTCCGGTCCTGGGTCCGGTCTGACCGGGCCTGTGACCGGGCTGTCCGGTCATGGGTCCGGTCGACCGGTCGGAAACCGGGAAACTGCGAGGTTTCCGGTCCTGGGTCCGGTCGTCGTCCGGTACGAGGGAGCTGGCCCGGTTTGCGCCCGGTTGACCGGGCCTGTGACCGGGGCGCCCGGCTGAGGGTCCGGTCCGACCGGGTCCTGGACCGGCCAGCATCCGTCTCTTCCTTGGAGCGCTTCGGGCGACGTCGGCTTCGGCTTCATGATCATCTCCATGTCCAGCTGCTTCTCTCCCTCCCTTGACCTTGGCGTCTCCTCCTCTCCGAGGTCTTGATGCGCCTTGTACCTAATGACACATAGCACGTCGGCATGAGGTAGCAATCCATCCAAAGGGGTACCAAGATCAAGGGTGGCGAGGAGCGAGTTCACCTCATCATGTAGAGCCTTTGCTCGGGCTCGTGTCATCGGTCCACTTGGGGGACTTGTTGGTCTTGGTGTGGAGGTGACCGAAGGCCACCCCGCATCATCTCCCCCCCCTTGGGAAAGAGTCGTCCTCGACTCGTGTGCCTCCTCATCTTCATTATATGGCGACAAGTCGGAGACATTGAACGTGTTGCTCACCAAGTACTTGGATGTGGGGATGTCGATGACGTAAGCGTTGTTGTTGATGCGTTTGAGGACCTTGAAGGGACCATCTCCTCTTGGCTTGAGCTTCGAGTTGCGGTCATGAGGGAATCTTTCCTTCCGGAGGTGGATCCAAACGAGGTCGCCTTCTTGAAATATGCGTTCCTTCTTCTTGGCGTTGAGGCGGGTAGCTTGACGAAGCACATGTTCTTGAATGGAAGCTCTTGTTTCTTCATGAAGTTTCTTGACGGCGGCGGTGCGCTTGTCGAAGTCCATGTTGATCCGCTCATGAAGGGGGAGCGGGAGTATGTCGAGTGCCGTGAGCGGCTCAAACCCGTAGACGACCATGAAGGGACTCCTTGATGTAGTCGAGTGCTTGGCGCGGTTGTAGGTGAACTCCGCGTGTGGAATGCATTCCTCCCATGACTTCAAGTTTTTCTTCACGAGGATGCGTAGAAGGGTGGAGAGGCTTCGATTGACCACTTCCGTTTGGCCGTCCGTTTGCGGGTGCGAGGATGATGAGAATAAGAGCTTCACTCCAAACTTGGCCATGAGCGACTTCCAAAGATAACTCATGAACTTGACGTCTCGATCCGACACAATGCTTTGCGGTACTCCATGTAGGCGAACAATTTCCCCGAAAAACAATGAAGCAATGTGTGAAGCATCATCGCTCTTATGGCAAGGTATGAAATGAGCCATCTTAGAGAACCTATCCACTACCACAAAGATTGAATCATGACCATGTTTGGTGCGAGGCAACCCTAGTACAAAATCCATGCTAATATCCGTCCATGGTGCATAAGGTATAGGCAATGGCGTATAAAGACCATAGGGATTAGAGGTAGACTTAGCTTGTAAGCAAGTGGTGCACCGGCGGCAAAGGAGTTCCACGTCGCGGTACATTCTTGGCCAATAGTAGTGGGTCGTGAGCATGGCATATGTCTTCTCTCTTCCGAAGTGACCCATGAGACCACCTCCATGTGACTCTTGCAAAAGCAATTTTCGAAGCGAAGACTCGGGAATACAAATCTTGTTAGCCTTAAACAAGTAGCCATCATGCAAATAGAAATCATCCACTCCTCGTTCAATGGAGCACTTCTCAAAAATTGGAGCAAAGAAAGAATCGGAAGGATAGAGTTCTTTGATCTCTTCGAGTCCCAAGACATGAAAATCCAAGCGAGTAAGCAAAAGGGTGTTTTTGCGGGAAAGAGCATCCGCCACTACATTGTCCTTGCCCTTCTTGTATTTGATGACATACGGGAAGGACTCAATGAACTCAACCCATTTTGCATGACGTTTGTTTAAATTGTGTTGGCTTTTCAAGTACTTCAAAGACTCATGGTCGGAATGAATGATAAACTCTTTTGGCCAAAGATAGTGTTGCCAAACTTCAAGAACACGAACCAAAGCGTAGAGCTCCTTGTCATATATAGGATAGTTGAGGCGTGCGCCATCTAACTTCTCACTATAGTATGCCACGGGTTTGCCCTCTTGCATAAGAACACCACCAATACCAAGCCCACTTGCATCACACTCAATCTCAAAAGTTTTGGCAAAATTTGGAAGAACAAGAAGGGGAGCTTCGGTAAGGCGTTTCTTCAACTCATCAAAAGCATTTTGTTGGGCCTTGCCCCAAACAAACGGAACATTCTTCTTGGTAAGCTCATTCAAAGGGCAAGCAATGGTGCTAAAATCTTTCACAAAGCGGCGGTAAAACCCGGCAAGTCCATGGAAGTTTTGAACTTGGCCAACATTTGTAGGAGTAGGCCAATTATGGATGGCCTCTACCTTAGAAGAATCAACTTCAATCCCATTAGCGGAAACCACAAAGCCAAGGAAAACCAATTTGTTTTGAGCAAAGGTGCATTTGGGGAGGTTAGCATAAAGCTTTTCATGACGCAAGATGCACAAGACTTCTCTCACATGTTGCACATGGTCCTCGAGACTTTTGCTATATATGAGAATATCATCGAAATAGACAACCACACTCTTGCCAATGAGAGGACGCAAGATGTGATTCATGAGGCGCATGAAAGTTGATGGAGCATTGGATAGACCAAATGGCATAACAAGCCATTCATATAGACCAAGTTTGGTCTTGAATGCCGTTTTCCATTCATCACCAATTGCCATGCGGATTTGGTGGTAGCCACTACGCAAATCGATTTTAGAGAAAATCGTGGCACCACAAAGTTCATCGAGCATATCATCTAAACGCGGAATGGGATGGCGGTAACGGACGGTAATGGCATTGATGGGGCGACAATCCATACACATCCGTTGCGTCTCATCCGGTTTAGGCACAAGAATCACGGGAACCGCACAAGGGCTAAGGCTTTCGCGGACGTACCCTTTGGCGAGGAGATCTTGTATTTGGCGTTGTATCTCCTTTGTTTCTTCGGGGTTGGTGCGGTAGGCGGCACGGTTTGGAAGCGGAGCGCCGGGTATGAGGTCGATGCGGTGCTCGATGCCTCGAAGCGGTGGTAGTCCATGAGGGAGCTCGTCGGGGAAGACGTCTTGAAACTCCTTCAAAAGAGACAACAAAGACGAAGGAATGTTGGTTAAGTCGTTAGTCGCCGATGATGGTCCCTTGCATATGAGGACGTAGTGCAATATGGTGGATGGGTTTGCTTGCACTTCTCTCCACTCGCTTTTGGTGGCTAGGAGGACGCTCTTTCGCTCACTCATGTATGGCTTGTGGCGCTCACTCTCCATTTGGTGGGTCGCTCCCTCACCTCTCAACTCACTATGGTGGAAGTGGTGTTGTGCCCTCGCTAGAGCCTTCGCATTGTCGGCGATGATTTGGCTAGGAGTCATGGGGCGCAACTCGAACTTCTTGTCGTTGACCTTGAAGGTGTATGTGTTGGAGAGTCCATCATGTATAGCCTTCTTGTCATATTGCCAAGGGCGGCCAAGCAACATGTGGCACACCGTCATGGGTACCACGTCACACTCAATAGTATCCTCATAAGGTCCAATCTTGAAAGTGACGGTGACGGTATGTTGTATCTTGACGTTGCCCTTGTCACTCAACCATTGGATATGGTAAGGGTGAGGATGCTTGCGGAGAGTGAGGTTGAGCTTCTCACACAACTCGGTGCTTGCGAGGTTATGGCAACTTCCACCGTCTATGATGACCTTGATCGACTTGCCACCAATTCCGGCACGGGTTTGGAAGATGTTGCACCGTTGTTCTTCCATATCATGAGGTTGTGTTGTTAGCACTCTTGTAACCACAAGTGAGGGACTTGGGTCATGCTCACATAAGAGAGGATCTTCTCCACATTCTTGCTCATAAGCTTCTTCACTTTCCACGGCGGCTTGCACAAGGGCTTCATATTCATCCTCATCAAGCGTCTCGATATCACCATTCTCCATAGTGATCATGACCTTGGTGTTCTTGCACTCAAACGACTTGTGACCTTGGGTGCCACACTTGAAGCAAGTGACACTAGAGGGTCCCGTGGATGCCTTAGAGGAGGCGGTGGAGGAGACCGTTTGCTTCATGCGACTTTGGATAGTCGGTTTCTTGGATGTTGTAGAGGACACGTCGGCCTTGGCACTTGTAGCATGAGGAGTTGATGTAGTAGTAGGAGTCGATGTAGCGAGCTTGGAGGAGAAATAGGTCTTGGCCTTGGAGTACTTGATGTCCTCAATCACTTGGCGCTCGGCCTTCGACGCTTGATGGACCAACTCAACCATGTTGGAGTAAGGTTGGAACTCGACGATCCTCTTGATGGGGTAATTGAGGCCATTGAAGAAACGAGCAATGGTTTGGTCATCGGACTCTTGGATGTTGGCTCGCATCATAGTGAGCTCCATCTCCTTGTAGAACTCCTCGACGGTCTTGGTTCCTTGCTTCAACTTTTGGAGCTTGTTGAAGAGGTCGGTCATGTAGTGCGTGGGGACAAAGCGAGCATGCATCTCTTTCTTCATTTCTTCCCAAGTGTCAATTGGAGGTTCACCCTTCTCTTCTCGAAGAGTGAGGACTTGCTCCCACCAAGTGTTTGCGTAGTCCTCGAACTCAAGAGACGCCATAGCCACCTTCTTGGCACCGGAGTAGTTGTGGATGCGGAATATCTTGTCAACCTTGAGTGCCCATGAGAGGTAGGCCTCGGCATCTTCTTCTCCCTTGAACTTTGGCATGGTGAACTTGAGTCTTCCAAACATGTTCTCTTCATCCTCCAAGTTTCTTCGACGAGGAGGGGCACCTTCATCTCTTGCGGCTTGAGGAGGAATAGGAGGTCTTCTACGGCCAACCATAGCATTGGGTTGGCGTTGGAGGTGCACACTTGCTTCACTTGGTTCACGGTGAGGATGTGGTTGAAGATCTTGACGAGGTGGTTGACGACGCTCAATGTTGGGTCTCTCATCTTGATCATGGTGTGGGTCTCCTCTTCCACGTTGGTCATGGCGAGGATGATTGCGGAGATCACGCCTCGGTTGGTCTTGATGTCCATGGCCTTGAGCATCACCATGTGGCTCCATGTTGTGGAAGAAGTTGTCATGTGGGTGGCCATCACGCCCATGGTGGGCATGGCCATCCGGTTGAGGACGATCTTGTGGAGGACGTTCTTGTGGACGAGCATGGCGATGGATTTCTCCTCGCCTAGAGTTGGAGCGAGAGTCTTCATGACGAGCATGTGAGCGATGAGGTCGATGATGGTCTTCATGCCTTGAAGAGGAGCTTGAGGACGAACGGTGGCCATGAGAGTAGTAATCTTGTGACGAGCTTGATGATGAAGAAGTAGAGCGGTGTCGGCGATGACGACCCAAGTTGGTGATGGCGCGCTCGAGGCTATCCATGCGTCGCTCCATGTTCGCATCATTGGCCGCCATTTGGCCATTCAAGTTGTCCGTAGCTTCGCGAAGGAGAGCCAAGTCTTGGTTCACAACGGAGAAGTTGTGTGCCACTTCATCGTATTGCTCATCAATGCGTGTCTCGAAGAGTGTGAGTTGCTCCTTGAACTCTTGTCGTTGCGCCCATAGGTTGTGTTGAGTAGCCAACCTCTCGGTGTTGCGGAGGACTTCTCCTTCCCTTGCATCATCTCCACTCCTATCCATGATGCAAAGACAAGAACTATGTTGTGTATGTTAGTGGAAGGAGACTACCTCGCACTCTTACCAAGGTAAGATAGTATTGAGGCAATCCACCAAGCCGAAAGCAAGATCAAGTGTATCGGGAACACACGCAAAACCACACGCAAAAGCTAGCAAATATGGTGTTAGGCGAGTGTTGTGGAAAGCCAAAAGACAAATCCAAGATCGAGTATGTTGTTAAAAGTGGGTAAGGTCCAAAAATCCAAATGTCAATGTGAAGATCACTATAAACACGGAAAAAGGTTGTGGAACACACACACGAGATAAGCGGGGTTAGTGCAACCAAAAGTGAGCGGAAAAGTGTATGTACGGATGCTCGGTGTCACACTAACACAAGGAGAGGCAAAGCTTTGGTTGCAAAGGAAGAGACAACTAGATTCGCACGCGGCCTCTCTTCTCGTATCTCTCTTTGCTTAAAAGCTTTTTCTCTTTTGTATGTGTTGGCACTTGCACTCGTTTGTATCTTTGGTGGCACTTGGACACTTTTGTATGTATGGGCGTATGGATGTATGGATGTATGGATGTATGGTGCTACTCGCACTCTTTTTTTTGTTTTTGGGGCTTTTTGACGCACTATGTTAGCGTTAGCCTCGCTTTTGCTATCTTGCCACACGAGTGTTTGCTTGGATGCCTTACTCAACACGACACACACACCTCACAATGCGGGGCCACGTGCAATGTCTCGCAACACTAGACAAGCAATGCTCAATGGGATAGATCGCAAAAGGAAGAGGGGTTACAAGGTGAAAGCTGCAAGTTATACCTGCGATGGTGGTGGTGGTGGTGGTGGTGGTGGAGATCGCCGGACGTCGAGGTCGAAGGAGGGCGCGAGGATGCGCCCGGTCTGGGGCCCGGTTGGACCGGAGCCTGGACCGGGTTGTCCGGTTTACCGCCCGGTCGACCGGGTTCTGTGCTGGCTCGGCCGGTCGTGGGTCCGGTTGACCGGGCCCGAAACCGGGTTTCGCGAGCTGGACTTTCTCTCTCGTGTTCTTCCCCAAACCAAAACCAAATCGACCAAATCGAAGGGAAACGATGGAATTGGAGGCTCAAAGTTGGGGAAATAGTAGATCAAGCACAACAACACCAAATCCACGGACCAAAACCACTCAAAACGCAACCAAATCACAGATCGGTCAAGAGGCAATTTGGGGCTATTTTTGGGGATTTTTTGGAAAATTTTCTAGGAACGAAATCGGGTGGGTGGAGGGTCAAATCCGCGGTAACCAAGAGCTGCTGATACCATATGATGAGGTCTAAGACCCCGTGTGTGGCCCGATCTCGCGGATTGACTTCGAAACCAAGGGGGAGAGATGGGAGAACGCGAGGAACACGAAGAACACGACGGGCACGAGGAACTCCGAGACTCACGCACGCACACCAACCCGATACACCCGATGCTTACCTCCGTGGCTCGATGGACCACGCCAATAGAATCTCCGAGGAAGAGGCACGTGGCAGAATTCCCGGAGAGAGATTGGGGTTGGAGAGGAAGAGCTTGGTGAGTGAGAGAGAGTAACAAGTACTAGAATCTCAATCAACAAGATCAAAGTCAACAACCAAGGTGCCTTGATTACAGAGGGATGATACCCAAGGGAGACTAAGCTCAAAGGTAGGTTTGAGTTCAAAACAAGTCTAAAGAGCTAAGGAGGGGTTCCAGCTACTTATATAGGCACACATGGCCAGCAAGGGCGAACAGGTACGTGAAAGGATAAGTTAAGGCAGTTTGGTGGGGTACTCCCGTCAGATCCGGTTTGGGATCCGGTCTGACCGGGCCTGTGACCGGGCTGTCCGTTCCTGGGTCCGGTCGGCCGGGCCTGTGGACCGGGCTGTCCGGTCATGGGTCCGGTCGACCGGTCGGAAACCGGAAGCTCGCGAGGTTTCCGGTCCCGGGTCCGGTCGTCGTCCGGTACGAGGGAGCTGGCCCGGTTTGCGCCCGGTTGACCGGACCTGTGACCGGGCGCCGGGCTGAGGTCCGGTCCGACCGGGTCCTGGACCGGCCAGCATCCGTCTCTTCCTTGGAGCGCTTCGGGCGACGTCGGCTTCGGCTTCATGATCATCTCCATGTCCAGCTGCTTCTCTCCCCCCTTGACCTTGGCGTCTCCTCCTCTCCGAGGTCTTGATGCGCCTTGTACCTAATGACACATAGCACGTCGGCATGAGGTAGCAATCCATCCAAAGGGGTACTAAGATCAAGGGTGGCGAGGAGCGAGTTCACCTCATCATGTAGAGCCTTTGCTCGGGCTCGTGTCATCGGTCCACTTGGGGGACTTGTTGGTCTTGGTGTGGAGGTGACCGAAGGCCACCCCGCATCATTTCTTCAACTCATCAAAAGCATTTTGTTGGGCCTTGCCCCAAACAAACGGAACATTCTTCTTGGTAAGCTCATTCAAAGGGCAAGCAATGGTGCTAAAATCTTTCACAAAGCGGCGGTAGAAACCGGCAAGTCCATGAAAACTTCGGACTTGACCAACATTTGTAGGAGTAGGCCAATTATGGATGGCCTCCACCTTAGAAGAATCAACTTCAATCCCATTAGCGGAAACCACAAAGCCAAGGAAAACCAATTTGTTTTGAGCAAAGGTGCATTTGGGGAGGTTAGCATAAAGCTTTTCATGACGCAAGATGCACAAGACCTCTCTCACATGTTGCACATGGTCCTCGAGACTTTTGCTATAGATGAGAATATCATCGAAATAGACAACCACACTCTTGCCAATGAGAGGACGCAAGATGTGATTCATGAGGCGCATGAAAGTAGATGGAGCATTGGAAAGACCGAAAGGCATAACGAGCCATTCATATAGACCGAGTTTGGTCTTGAATGCCGTTTTCCATTCATCACCAATAGCCATGCGGATTTGGTGGTAGCCACTACGCAAATCGATTTTAGAGAAAATCGTGGCACCACAAAGTTCATCGAGCATATCATCTAAACGCGGAATGGGATGGCGGTAACGGACGGTAATGGCATTGATGGGGCGACAATCCATACACATCCGTTGCGTCTCATCCGGTTTAGGCACAAGAATCACGGGAACCGCACAAGGGCTAAGGCTTTCGCGGACGTACCCATTGGCGAGGAGATCTTGTATTTGGCGTTGTATCTCCTTTGTTTCTTCGGGGTTGGTGCGGTAGGCGGCACGGTTTGGAAGCGGAGCGCCGGGTATGAGGTCGATGCGGTGCTCGATGCCTCGAAGCGGTGGTAGTCCATGAGGGAGCTCGTCGGGGAAGACGTCTTGAAACTCCTTCAAAAGAGACAACAAAGACGAAGGAATGTTGGTTAAGTCGTTAGTCGCCGATGATGGTCCCTTGCATATGAGGACGTAGTGCAATATGGTGGATGGGTTTGCTTGCACTTCTCTCCACTCGCTTTTGGTGGCTAGGAGGACGCTCTTTCGCTCACTCATGTATGGCTTGTGGCGCTCACTCTCCATTTGGTGGGTCGCTCCCTCACCTCTCAACTCACTATGGTGGACGTGGTGTTGTGCCCTCGCTAGAGCCTTTGCGTTGTCGGCGATGATTTGGCTAGGAGTCATGGGGCGCAACTCGAACTTCTTGTCGTTGACCTTGAAGGTGTATGTGTTGGAGAGTCCATCATGTATAGCCTTCTTGTCATATTGCCAAGGGCGGCCAAGTAACATGTGGCACACCGTCATGGGTACGACGTCACACTCAATAGTATCCTCATAAGGTCCAATCTTGAAATTGACGGTGACGGTATGTTGTATCTTGACGTTGCCCTTGTCACTCAACCATTGGATATGGTAAGGGTGAGGATGCTTGCGGAGAGTGAGGTTGAGCTTCTCACACAACTCGGTGCTTGCAAGGTTATGGCAACTTCCACCGTCTATGATGACCTTGATCGACTTGCCACCAATTCCGGCACGGGTTTGGAAGATGTTGCACCGTTGTTCTTCCATATCATGAGGTTGTGTTGTTAGCACTCTTGTAACCACAAGTGAGGGACTTGGGTCATGCTCACATAAGAGAGGATCTTCTCCACTTTCTTGCTCATAAGCTTCTTCACTTTCCACGGCGGCTTGCACAAGGGCTTCATATTCATCCTCATCAAGCGTCTCGATATCACCATTCTCCATAGTGATCATGACCTTGGTGTTCTTGCACTCAAACGATTTGTGACCTTGGGTGCCACACTTGAAGCAAGTGACACTAGAGGGTCCCGTGGATGCCTTAGATGAGGCGGTGGAGGAGACCGTTTGCTTCATGCGACCTTGGATAGTCGGTTTCTTGGATGTTGTAGAGGACACGTCGGCCGTGGCACTTGTAGCATGAGGAGTCGATGTAGTAGGAGGAGTCGATGTAGCGAGCTTGGAGGAGAAATAGGTCTTGGCCTTGGAGTACTTGATGTCCTCAATCACTTGGCGCTCGGCCTTCGACGCTTGATGGACCAACTCAACCATGTTGGAGTAAGGTTGGAACTCGACGATCCTCTTGATGGGGTAATTGAGGCCATTGAAGAAACGAGCAATGGTTTGGTCGTCGGACTCTTGGATGTTGGCTCGCATCATAGTGAGCTCCATCTCCTTGTAGAACTCCTCGACGGTCTTGGTGCCTTGCTTCAACTTTTGGAGCTTGTTGAAGAGGTCGGTCATGTAGTGCGTGGGGACAAAGCGAGCATGCATCTCTTTCTTCATTTCTTCCCAAGTGTCAATTGGAGGTTCACCCTTCTCTTCTCTAAGAGTGAGGACTTGCTCCCACCAAGTATTGGCGTAGTCCTCGAACTCGAGAGACGCCATAGCCACCTTCTTGGCACCGGAGTAGTTGTGGATGCGGAATATCTTGTCAACCTTGAGTGCCCATGAGAGGTAGGCCTCGGCATCTTCTTCTCCCTTGAACTTTGGCATGGTGAACTTGAGTCTTCCAAACATGTTCTCTTCATCCTCCAAGTTTCTTCGACGAGGAGGGGCACCTTCATCTCTTGCGGCTTGAGGAGGAATAGGAGGTCTTCTACGGCCAACCATAGCATTGGGTTGGCGTTGGAGGTGCACACTTGCTTCACTTGGTTCACGGTGAGGATGTGGTTGAAGATCTTGACGAGGTGGTTGACGACGCTCAATGTTGGGTCTCTCATCTTGATCATGGTGTGGGCCTCCTCTTCCACGTTGGTCATGGCGAGGATGATTGCGGAGATCACGCCTCGGTTGGTCTTGATGTCCATGGCCTTGAGCATCACCATGTGGCTCCAAGTTGTGGAAGAAGTTGTCATGTGGTTGGCCGTCACGCCCATGGTGGGCATGGCCATCCGGTTGAGGACGATCTTGTGGAGGACGTTCTTGTGGACGAGCATGGCGATGGATTTCTCCTCGCCTAGAGTTGGAGCGAGAGTCTTCATGACGAGCATGTGAGCGATGAGGTCGATGATGGTCTTCATGCCTTGAAGAGGAGCTTGAGGACGAACGGTGGCCATGAGAGTAGTAATCTTGTGACGAGCTTGATGATGATGAAGTAGAGCGGTGTCGGTGATGACGACCCAAGTTGGTGATGGCGCGCTCGAGGCTATCCATGCGCCGCTCCATGTTCGCATCATTGGCCGCCATTTGGCCATTCAAGTTGTCCGTAGCTTCGCGAAGGAGAGCCAAGTCTTGGTTCACAACGGAGAAGTTGTGTGCCACTTCATCGTATTGCTCATCGATGCGTGTCTCGAAGAGTGTGAGTTGCTCCTTGAACTCTTGTCGTTGCGTCCATAGGTTGTGTTGGGTAGCCAACCTCTCGGTGTTGCGGAGGACTTCTCCATCCCTTGCATCATCTCCACTCCTATCCATGATGCAAAGACAAGAACTATGTTGTGTATGTTAGTGGAAGGAGACTACCTCGCACTCTTACCAAGGTAAGATAGTATTGAGGCAATCCACCAAGCCGAAAGCAAGATCAAGTGTATCGGGGACACACGCAAAACCACACGCAAAAGCTAGCAAATATGGTGTTAGGCGAGTGTTGTGGAAAGCCAAAAGACAAATCCAAGATCGAGTATGTTGTTAAAAGTGGGTAAGGTCCAAAAATCCAAATGTCAATGTGAAGATCACTATAAACACGGAAAAAGTTGTGGAACACACACACGGGATAAGTGGGGTTAGTGGAACCAAAAGTGAGCGGAAAAGTGTATGTACGGATGCTCGGTGTCACACTAACACAAGGAGAGGCAAAGCTTTGGTTGCAAAGGAAGAGACAACTAGATTCACACGCGGCCTCTCTTCTCGTATCTCTCTTTGCTTAAAAGCTTTTTCTCTTTTTGTATATGGTGGCACTTGCACTCGTTTGTATCTTTGGTGGCACTTGGACACTTTTGTATGTATGGGCGTATGGATGTATGGATGTATGGATGTATGGTGCTACTCGCACTCTTTTTGTGTTTTTGGGGCTTTTTCACGCACTATGTTAGCGTTAGCCTCGCTTTTGCTATCTTGCCACACGAGTGTTTGCTTGGATGCCTTACTCAACACGACACACACACCTCACAATGCGGGGCCACGTGCAATGTCTCGCAACACTAGACAAGCAATGCTCGATGGGATAGATCGCAAAAGGAAGAGGGGTTACAAGGTGACAGCTGCAAGTTATACCTGCGATGGTGGTGGTGGTGGTGGTGGTGGTGGTGGTGGAGATCGCCGGATGTAGAGGTCGAAGGAGGGCGCGAAGATGCGCCCGGTTGGACCGGCTCCTGGACCGGCGTGTCCGGTTGGCCGCCCGGTCGACCGGGTTCTGTGCTGGCTCGGCCGGTCGTGGGTCCGGTTGACCGGGCCCGAAACCGGGTTTCGCGAGCTGGACTTTCTCTCTCCTGTTCTTCCCCCAAACCAAAACCAAATCGACCAAATCGAAGGGAAACGATGGAATTGGAGGCTCAAAGTTGGGGAAATAGTAGATCAAACACAACAACACCGGATCCACGGACCAAAACCACTCAAAACGCAACCAAATCACAGATCGGTCAAAAGGCAAATTGGGGCTATTTTTGGGGATTTTTTGGAAAATTTTCTAGGAACGAAATCGGGTGGGTGGAGGGTCAAATCCGCGGTAACCAAGAGCTGCTGATACCATATGATGAGGTCTAAGACCCCGTGTGTGGCCCGATCTCGCGGATTGACTTCGAAACCAAAGGGGAGAGATGGGAGAACGCGAGGAACACGAAGAACACGACGAGCACGAGGAACTCCGAGACTCACGCACGCACACCAACCCGATACACCCGATGCTTACCTCCGTGGCTCGATGGACCACGCCAATAGAATCTCCTAGGAAGAGGCACGGGGCAGAATTCCCGGAGAGAGATTGGAGTTGGAGAGGAAGAGCTTGGTGAGTGAGAGAGAGTAACAAGTACTAGAATCTCAATCAACAAGATCAAAGTCAACAACCAAGGTGCCTTGATTACAGAGGGATGATACCCAAGGGAGACTAAGCTCAAAGGTAGGTTTGAGTTCAAAACAAGTCTAAAGAGTAAAGGAGGGGTTCCAGCTACTTATATAGGCACACATGGCCGGCAAGGGCGAACAGTACGCGAAGGGATAAGTTAAGGCAGTTTGGTGGGACATTCCCGTCAGATCCGGTTTGGGGTCCGGTCTGACCGGGCCTGGGACCGGGCTGTCCGGTCATGGGGCCGGTTGACCGGGCCTGCAACCGGGCGGTCCGGTCATGGGTCCGGTCGACCGGGCGCAAACCGGAAATCTGCGAGGTTTCCGGTCCTGGGTCCGGTCGTCGCCGGTACGAGGGAGCTGGCCCGGTTTGCGCCCGGTTGACCGGGCCTGTGACCGGGGCGTCCGGTTGTGGGTCCGGTCCGACCGGGTCCTGGACCGGCCAGCGTCCGTCTCTTCCTCGGAGTGCTTTGAGCGACGTCGGCTTCGGCTTCATGATCATCTCCATGTCCAGCTGCTTCTCTCCCTCCCTTGACCTTGGCGCCTCCTCCTCTCCGGGGCCTTGATGCGCCTTGTACCTAATGACACATAGCACGTCGGCATGAGGTAGCAATCCATCCAAAGGGGTACCAAGATCAAGGGTGGTGAGGAGCGAGTTCACCTCATCATGTAGGGCCTTGGCTCGGGCTCGTGTCATCGGTCCACTTGGGGGACTAGTTGGTCTTGATGGAGTGTCGTCGGTGAGCGGGGCTACATCAAGCTGCAGACAAGAAATACATGCATAAGCAAGCCAGTAGCATCTAGGATCACCCAGAACCATGCACAACATGTAGGGTGGAGTAGCATAAGCTAGGGCATGGAGAGAGCAACAGCATAAGCAGAGCAGCAGCATAGGCATGGTCACAGAAGCAACAACATAGGCTAGGGCATGGAGGCAGCAGGAGCAGCACACAGCAGCAGCACGGCACCATGGATGCCAAGGCATCAAGAGGAGGAAGAACAGACGAGAGAGAGAGAGATTGGAGCACACACCTGGGCGAGATGGCAGCAGTCGCGGCCATGGCGGCCACGGCGGCACACGCCGGGCGAACGGCGGCGCTAGGCCAAGCCACGGCAGGGCTCACAGCGGTGCCACAGCACCAGGAACGCCGGCGGCCAGCGAATCGTCGCGGATCCGTGCGGCCGTGTTGCAGACGAGTTGGGGGCGAGCGGAGGAGACGACGAATCCCAGATCGACGCGGGCCGTCTGGTGCGCCGTCGAGAGGCGGTTCGTCTGCGACCAACCGGATATGGCCGGAAGCGGCCGGGAGAAATCGGCGACGGCGGCGGTGACCGCGAATCGCCAGAGCGTGCGGGGAGAGCTAGGGTTAGGACGAGACGGCGTATACGGGCGCGATTGGGTCGGTTGGACCGAGCCCAACGGGGTGGTCCAACCTAACCAGCTCGGGCCACCTGATAGGTGGGACCCGAGGGCATTTTGGTCATTTATTTAATTGAATCTTTCCAGAATTTTTATAAAATAAATATAGCTCCAAATAAATAAATAAAAATATGTAAACAACTCAGAATAAAATTCTCTATCATAATAATATATGAAATGGAATTTTTGAGACAAATAAAATTGAGTCATAATTTAAGGCAAAGAATAAATATTAAAAATCATTAAAAATAACACACCATATTTTTAATAATAAAATAAGTCCATAAAATTCTTTTGGACTTTAAAAACACCTTGGCAACATTCCAAGGTAGTATTTTACCTTAAACAAAGTATCCCTAAATTATTCTTCGTAATCACTTCCGACATGAAATAATAAAGCACCGGGAAGGGGGAACCAAACTCTAAAAACTAAAAGCATGCATAATTGCTTCTTTAACCATTGCCCTTCTCGGACAATGATGCTTCTTTCATAAACAGAGGATCAGGGTCAATCCAAAGCATCCAACTGCATTACATCGCAGTTGCCAGGCAAGTTCATCGCTTGCACATGTCATTTGAGTATTTTTACCAAATTACTTGCAAATTACTATGCTTATCACTCTTGCATGAAAAGTAAAAGTGCTATTTTCATAACTATGAATATGACTAAGTAGTGTGCAATGGAACCATGGTATGAGTGTGGTGGAGGTTCCATTGCAAGGGTTTATATCAATCTAGGATTAACAACAAATGTCATCCAGTGATTCTTGTGTCGTAATACCCGTGTTAACCATAAGATCTGGAATGGGACGGGGTAGTCAAGTGTGTTCTCTCCTCTCGTTCATCAACGGATGCGCTTACCGTAGACACTTGATCCAGAGAAGGACAAGCGGTAGGGTGGGGGTCCCAATAAAGTCCCCGCGGTAATACGGTCTATGATGGGTTGCAACGACCGGCGAAGGATTCAGGTCAAGGACATGTTTGTTGTCATGGTCGGGGGCCATCCTTAGTTGGTATAAGCGCACCGGCGAGGACCCAAGGTCGGAATTGCAACAAAGGGTGGGTGTGCGAGGTCGCGGGGGAATGCATTTTGGCTAGGACCTTATACCGGGCCTCACACCAAGGAAGTGTGGACGGGAAAGCTGCTCGGTTGGCACCAAGGTTAAGATCTCTTATGGGTAAAGCAACACACCTCTGCAGAGTGTAAAGAACTGTGACCTGTCACTCCCTGTTCCGGGATAAGGAACTACGAACGTGGCCGGAAAGGAACTCCATGAAGTTCTAGTAAACCGGTGCAGGCTGACGGACATAGTTCTTCTGAATAAAAGCAACCTTTTGAAGAAATGATTATGAAAACATGCATTGGTGTTAGACTTTCTGGTCTAGTACTGTAGCTAGTGCATTAAACACCTCTTTCCTAATATGAACTTGCTGAGTACGCTCGTACTCATACCTCTTATAATCCCCTGCTTAGATTGCCTGAACCATCTTGAGGAGAACAACGACGACCAAGAAGGAGCAGATGGGATTTGCTATGAAGAGCCAAACCTCTCCGGAGGTGTAGAAGGAGTGGACTACCTCATAGTCTACGGAGCCGGGGACTGTACCGAAGGAGAACAAACCTAGGATAGAGTAGTAGTAGTGATAACCGAGTAGTGCGAACACTCTAGTATTACGCTGCTCGAGTAGAATAAACGTATGACCTTCTAAGACTACTATATTGTAAGTTAAGTCGGGTTCACCTGGAACCTAGGAGTATTCCTCTCTGGACCCAGGAGGAACTTCATGATGATATGTACATATGGTTTGTAATAATAAATGAATGAGTTATGGACTAGCTATGTTCTGTTGTACTACTCTGAGGGACGTAATATTTGCGGATTGGTACTTCGCACATGTTATGTCAACGACTGGCATATTACAACATGCAGTGGTATGCAGGGTCACCACAGTTGGTATCAGAGCAAAAGCTTTGACCTTAGGTTAGAACCTAGTAAATGGGACAAAATGTTAGGAGTCAACTAGGATTAGTAAAGAATTCTCTAAAACTATGGTGTCTATTCACTTGAGAATAAAACAATCATATCTTTTAGTGCGATAATTCTTTATTATCTCTATTATGATGCATTATTACTAATATTATACTCTTTCTTATCTACAGCCAATTATGGCCAGTTCACGTTCCGGACGTAACGTAAAAGTGAAGGAATCCACGTAGGATGATTACAACGGGGGACTTGCGGATATTCTCAGGGCCATGTTACTCGAGTTTGGGTGGGATCCCCAAATCCGAGTAATGAAGTACATGTATTATGATGGTACAGTATGCGGCGAAGTGCAGGGTAGGACTACAGCTACCAGAAGCCTTAGGGTTGAGTGTAGTTATGCCTGCAGGTGAGGCTAGAACCATCCGAACAGCCTACCACATAGCCATAATGAGAGCCATCACAGATATCCGAGAGCACAAAACTAAGGACCTTATAGGATCCGAGTTCGTACACATTCCACATATGGAGGAGGATGATGATCCGACTCTGAATCATTTCAAGTTTGCTTGCGGAAGCGGCAAAGTATATGGACAATTGTAGAAACCTTCTGACGTTGTATTTTCAGTGGAACCGACACTTATCGGGAGCAATTGATACAATGATTGAAGAGTTTACACAACCAAAGGAGGAGTCCAAAGGCAAAGAGCCAATGGAAAGTGATCCACCCGCACCAGTTTTCTCATCTGGTGATTATATTCACATAGATACTTGCTTCTGGCGTGTAGTTGACGTGGGAGATAGAAATCTTTGTGGTGTAACTTTTCTTCAGTTCCCGGCAACGGCGCCAGAAAATATGCTTGATGCGTGCAATTAACACACGTCCGTTGGGAACCCCAAGAGGAAGGTGTGATGCAGACAGTAGCAAGTTTTCCCTCGAAAAGAAACCAAGGTTTATCGAACCAGGAGGAGCCAAGAAGCACGTTGAAGGTTGATGGTGGCGGAATGTAATGCGGCGCAACACCGGGGATTCCGGCGCCAACGTAGAACCTACACAACACAACCAAAGTACTTTGCCCCAACGTAACAGTGAGGTTGTCAATCTCACCGGCTTGCTGTGAACAAAGGATTAACCGTATTGTGTGGAAGATGATTGTTTGCGAAGGACAGTAAAGAACAAGTATTGCAGTAGATTGTATTTCAGATGTAAAGATTAGGACCGGGGTCCACAGTTCACTAGAGGTGTCTCTCCCATAAGATAAATAGCATGTTGGGTGAACAAATTACAGTTGGGCAATTGACAAATAAAGAAGGCATAACAATGCACATACAAATATCATGATGAGTACTATGAGATTTAATCGGGGCATTACGACAAAGTACATAGACCGCCATCCAAGCATGCATCTATGCCTAAAAAGTCCACTTTCAGAGTTATCATCCGAACCCCTTCCGGTATTAAGTTGCAAGTACCGAGACAATTGCATTAAGTATGGTGCGTAATGTAATCAATAACTACATCCTCGGACATAGCATCAATGTTTTATCCCTAGTGGCAACAAGCACATCCACAACCTTAGAACTTTCTCGACACTCGTCCCGCATTTAATGGAGGCATGAACCCACTATCGAGCATAAATACTCCCTCTTGGAGTCACAAGTATCAACTTGGCCAGAGCCTCTACTAGCAACGGAGAGCATGCAAGAACATAAACAACTCATATATGATAGATTGATAATCAACTTGACATAGTATTCAATATTCATCGGATCCCAACAAACACAACATGTAGGATTACAAAGAAACGATCTTGATCATGATAGGCAGCTCACAAGATGGAGCATGATAGCACAATTAGGAGAAGACGACCATCTAGCTACTGCTATGGACCCATGGTCCAGGGGTGAACTACTCACACATCAATCCGGAGGCGATCATGGCGATGAAGAGTCCTCCGGGAGATGATTCCCCTCTCCGGCAAGGTGCCGGAGGCGATCTCCTGAATCCCCCGAGATGGGATTGGCGGCGGCTGCGTCTCTGGAAGGTTTTCCGTATCGTGGCTCTCGGTACTGGGGGTTTCGCGACGGAGGCTTTAAGTAGGCGAAAGGGTAGGTCAGGGGGCGTCACGAGGTGGCGACACAACAGGGCCGCGCGGCCAGCACCTGGGCCGCGCCGCCCTAGCGTGTCGTCGCCTCGTGGCCCCACTTCGTCTCCTCTTCGGACTTCTGGAAGCTTCGTGGAAAAATAGGCCCCTGGGCGTTGATTTCGTCCAATTCCGAGAATATTTCCTTACTAGGATTTCTGAAACCAAAAACAGCAGAAAACAGCAACTGGCTCTTCGGCATCTTGTCAATAGGTTAGTGCCGGAAAATGCATAATAACAACATATAATGTGTATAAAACATGTGAGTATCATCATAAAAGTAGCATGGAACATAAGAAATTATAGATACGTTTGGGACGTATCAAGCATCCCCAAGCTTAGTTCCTACTCGCCCTCGAGTAGGTAAACGATAACAAAGATAATTTCTGAAGTGACATGCTATCATAATCTTGATCATACTATTGTAAAGCACATGAGATGAATGCAGCGATTCGAAGCAATGATGAAGATAATGAGTAAACAAATGAATCATATAGCAAAGACTTTTCATGAATAGTACTTTCAAGACAAGCATCAATAAGTCTTGCATAAGAGTTAACTCATAAGCAATAAGTTCTTAGTAGAAAGCTTTGAAACAACACAAAGGTAGATATAAGTTTCAGCAGTTGCTTTCAACTTCAACATGTATATCTCATGGATAATTGTCAACACAAAGTAATATAACAAGTGCAATAGGTAAACATGTAAGAATCAATGCACATAGTTTACACAAGTGTTTGCTTCTAAGATAGAAAGAATAGGTAAACTGACTCAACAATAAAGTAGAAGATAGGCCCTTCGCAGAGGGAAGCATGGATTACTATTTTTGTGCTAGAGCTTTTCATTTTGAAAACAAGAAACAATTTTGTCAACGGTAGTAATAAAGCATATGAGTTATGTATAAGATATCTTATAAGTTGCAAGCCTCATGCATAGTATACTAATAGTGCCCGCACCTTGTCCTAATTAGCTTGGGTTAACACTGATTATCATTGCATAACATATGTTTCAACCAAGTGTCACAAAGGGGTACCTCTATGCCGCTCTGTACAAGGGTCTAAGGAGAAAGTTCGCATTGGATTTCTCGCTTTTGATCATTCTTCAACTTAGACACCCATACCGGGACAACATAGACAACAGATAATGGACTCCTCTTTTAATGCTTAAGCATTCAACAACGGTTAATATTCTCATAAGAGATTGAGGTTTTATGTCCAAACTGAAACTTCCACCATGATTCATGGCTTTAGTTAGCGGCCCAATGTTCTTCTCTAACAGTATGCATACTCAAACCATTTGGTTGTGAAAACCGTCCTTACTTCAGACAAGACGAACATGCATAGCAACTCACATGATATTCAACAAAGAGTAGTTGATGGCGTCCCCAGGAACATGGTTATCGCACAACAAACAACTTAATAAGAGATAAAGTGCATAAGTACATATTCAATACCACAATAGTTTTTAAGGCTATTTTGTCCCATGAGCTATATATTGCAAAGGCGAATGATCGAAATTTAAAGGTAGCACTCAAGCAATTTAATTTGGAATGGCGGAGAAATACCATGCAGTAGGTAGGTATGGTGGACACAAATGGCATAGTGGTTGGCTCAAGGATTTGGGATGCATGAGAAGTATTCCCTCTCGATACAAGGTTTAGGCTAGCAAGGTTGTTTGAAGCAAACTCAAGTATAAAACGGTGCAGCAAGACTCACATATAAACATATTGTAAGCATTATAAGACTTTACATCGTCTCCTTGTTGTTCAAACACCTCAACCAGAAAATATCTAGACTTAGAGAGAACAATCATGCAAACCAAATTTTAACATGCTCTATGTAGTTATTCATTAATGGGTACAAGGTACATGATGCAAGAGCTTAAACAAGATCTATATGAGCACAACAATTGCCAAGTATCACATTATTCAAGACATTATACCAATTACCACATGCGGCATTTTCCGTTTCCAACCATATATCAATGAATGAGGTAGTTCAACTTTCGCAATGAACATTAAAGATAAAGCTAAGAACATATGTTCATACGAAACAGCGGAGCGTAATATCTCCAATATAAAGGATTGTGGGATCCGACTTTATTCAAACAAAACAAAAACTAAAGCAAACAGACGCTCCAAGCAAAGCACATAAGATGTGACTGAATAAAAATATAGTTTCATTAGAGGAACCTGATAATGTTGTCGATGAAGAAGGGGATGCCTTGGGCATCCTCAAGCTATGCTTGGGTCTTCTTGAAATATGCAGGGATGAACCACGGGGGCATCCCCAAGCTTAGACTTTTCACTCTTCTTGATCATAGTATATCATACTCCTCTCTTGACCCTTGAAAACTTCCTCCACACCAAACTTTAAGCAAACTCATTAGAGGGTTAGTGCACAATCAAAAATTCACATGTTCAGAGGTGACACAATCATTCTTAACACTTCTGGACATTGCACAAAGCTACTGGACATTAATGGAACAAAGAAATTGATAAGGGGTTGCCCGATCTTCTCAGTAATTGACGGGTGTTGATGAACACGTGATGGTAGCAGCGGATGAAATCGATGATGATGAGGAGGATAACTTGTATGACGCCAACGAAGTCTCTCGATTGATTCCTGATGCCAATGCAACGCTCTCAACCCCGCAAGATATTCGCAACTCCACACACTTGCGCACGTAGCCGCCGACCACGAAGCGGTAGATTGCAATCTTCTAATCCCCAATGGAACAACGAGATCACACAAACTTTCGGTAGCATAAAACTCCGGATCGCAACGAATTGGAGAGTTGGGGAACAATAGTTTTGCTTAGCAAACAACTATGAACTAGGGTTTATCTTAAACGTGGTCTAAAGCAGACTAGGGGTCGTCCAAGGCACTTATATAGGCGTACGGGACGAGTTCGGTCGAAAAATACAAGTAAAACCGACCCAGAATAGATCCGGTCGAGACAGACCGGACCGGTCCGGCTCGGGATCCGGTCGACCGGGCCGTGGACCGGGCGGGCCGGTCTCGTGGTCCGGTCAACCGGTCGGAAACCGGAACCGCGAAGCTTCCGGTTTCGCCCCGTACGATAAATCTCCTCCGGCTGGCGGCCGGCTGTCGACCGGTCGACCGGCCCGGGACCGGCTGTCCGGTCCGGGGGCCGGTCCGACCGGGTTCCGGACCGGCCCGGACTTCTTCTTCTCCTCTCGCGCATGCCTCCCGCTCCTCCCTCGCGCGTCCATGAGATATCTTCATGTCCAGCTCCATGTCCAGCCTTCACGGCCCTCTTGACGTCCGTCTTCATGTCCAAGCTGCTCCTCTCCTCGTGCGATGCTTGTCTCCTCTTGATACCCGATGATACATAAGTAATAGGACTTAGGCGATATAAAGTTCTCATCAATCAAAGTATCGTTTAGAAACAAGTTCATCTGTTGTTTAAGTAGCTTCGCACGAGCTCTTGTAATTGGTCCAATCCGAACTTCATTGGACTTGAGCTTCACGACAGGTTCATCTTCATTTGCTAATGACGGAGGTAGTAGTGAGGTAGGGATGTCCTCATCATCTCCCCCTTCAAAAGGCGTCGACCCCGAGCGCTCCAAGGTCTTCTCCGTCATATGGTGTCAAGTCAGCAACATTAAAAGAATTACCGACACCAAACTCATCAACTCGGAAGATCTATCGAGTATGCATTATCATTGATCTTGGCAAGCACTTTGTAAGGACCAAGCACCACGAGGCTTCAACTTAGACTTCCGCAGCTTCGGGAACCTATCCTTGCGAAAATGTACCTGCACCATATCACCAGGCTTGAACAACATCTCTTTGCGCTTCTTGTTCATCCTTGCAAGCATTGCTCTTGCCTTTCTTCTCGATCAACTCTTTAGTCTTCGCATGGATCTTACGCACAAAATCTGCCCTCTTGGATGCCTCCATATTAACTCTCTCATGTATGGGCAAAGGCAACAAGTCAAGTGGAGTAATGGGTTTGAAACCATACACCACCTCAAAAGGACACAGCTCCGTGGTAGAATGTACCGCCCTGTTGTAAGCAAACTCCACATGCGGCAAACACTCTTCCCACTCCTTCAGGTTCTTCTTGATCATGGATCTCAACAATTGTGACAAGGTTCGATTCACCACCTC